>NC_057800.1:540210511-540210795 GCF_018294505.1 Triticum aestivum
CGAGTGGCGAGCCAGCCTCCCACTCAGGGGCTTAGCTGCGAATCCGTTTCGCCTAAGTATTTAAAAATCCTACCGAGTGGAGAGCAATCCTCCCACTCGGGGGCTTAGCTGCAGTCCAGTACTCGCCTAAGTTCTCTCACTTGAGGACCTAGCTGCAGTCAGGCACTCGCCTAAGTTTGAAAAATCCTACCAAGTGGAGAGCAATCCTCCCACTCGGGGGCTTAGCTACAGTCCAGTACTCGCCTAAGTTCTCTCACTTGAGGACCTAGCTGCAGTCAGGCACT
>NC_057800.1:540900440-540901134 GCF_018294505.1 Triticum aestivum
TTAAGGCACCGAAGCAGCGTCCACAACAACACGACCCTGGTTTGCCTGGTGCGCCTACATTTGAGAATGCAAACGAATCTTCTTTCATTTGCAAACGAATCTGTATGTATTACCATGCCCGTGTTTTCCTTGCAATAATTAGTCATTCGAAATGAGATACTCCATCCGTTCTCTTTTGTAAGTCGTTTCAAACAACTTAAAGTGAACTATTTTGCACATTGTCTGAAATGTCTTCAAGGAATATAAAAGTGAACAGAGGGAGTACTGTAAATTAATTAATGAGGAGTTATTTGAAAAAAATCAAAACAGTACCCACGCTAACATGGATTAGAGTGTGTCTCACATAATTAGTTATTTGAATTAGAGTGTGTGTCACATAGTTAGTTATTTGAATTAGAGTGTGTGTCATGTAGCGATCTCCAATTCTAACGTGGATTTCGCATTTCACTGTATCCACGCTACTTTTTTAATACAAATGCATATGTATATGATGAACACCATGGTAGCGAGAAAACTTTTGGATGGATTCAAACATATGACCTACAAAATAGCACAACAAACTGAGTCAATGTCAACTTTTCGAAACTTAGTATGGCACGAATTCGAAATAATTACCCGTATGCCTGCTCCTCGGTTCAAATCTTACAATGTACACCGAATTGAAACATCGATATTAAGTCTCGTACTATGTACA
>NC_057800.1:541201754-541358334 GCF_018294505.1 Triticum aestivum
ACTACGTACGCTTCGACCAGGTGGTTCCCGACTGTCAGGCACTTCCTTGCCTGTGAAGATGTAGCTAGTGGGTCCCAGCAGTTAGGGGGCGAATTGTTTTCTTTTGCCCGGACGCACTTCCTTGCGTGCGAAGATGTAGCTGGTGGGTCCGAGCAGTCGGGGGGCTGTTGGGTCCCAGCAGTCAGGGGGGCGAATCGCTTTGGTTTTTTTTGCCCGGATGCACTTCCTTGCGTGCGAAGATGTAGCTGGTGGGTCCCAGCAGTCAGGGGGCGAATCATTTTTTTTGCCCGGACGCACTTCCTTGCGTGCGAAGGTGTAGCTGGGGGGTCCCAGCAGTCAGGGGGGAAACGTCTTTTTCACAAAATACGGTGGCCCATCCAGTGGGTCCCTGCTGTCAGGTGGAGGAATCATTATTTTCCGCGTAATAAGGAGGCACTTCCTTGCTGCCGCCGTGGACCCAGCTGTCAGCCTCTCCACATACAGTCCACGTCCAATGGAAGTCATTCCTTGACCACGTTGACCACGCCGCGTCGAGAGCACCAGGGCGGTGGACGACAGCGAGGTCTAGGAAGGGGATGACACGGAGGGAGGGAAGATTCGGTAGTTGTTTCCCACGCGGAGGGGAGTACGACTGTATGAGGGTTTACTGGTTCGTCTGCCGTCACCGGAGAATAACAGCAGGTGTGCGTGAGTAGAGGGATTGCTAGGCCAGCGATGGGAGTACGGTCGGGCGGTGAGGCCTGCGCGGCAGCACAGCCGGCCGCGCGGAGGAGGGAGCAGGCAGTCCCGCCGACGCTTGTTTGAGCGGCTGGAGCAGAAAGAGCAGAGATTGAAGAAGCACGACGGCCGTTGGATGGACATCTAACAGTCAGTGCTTGTGCGTCAACCTTTTTTTAGGAAAGCCTCAAATCTGTTGAAAACAGCATACAACCCATCTGCCATTATTTCTAATAATTTACAGCCAATTTGCTAATTCTTAAGATTTTCTTTGGATCCCATATTCTTTTTGTTAGCATTACAGCCCATATTGTGGCAATGGTTAAAAAATTATACGAAATTTTGCATATGTCGGTGCGGTCCGAACTGTTTTTAATCCCGAAATTTCGACTCACATTCAAACTGATTTTAAAAATAAATGTATATCAATATAAAATCCAACAAATTCTCCACGCATAAAAATTAATGTCATTTAAAATCTTGAAATGAAAAAAAAGATATTTGAAACTAATTGCCGGTTTGATGTGTTTTAAAAATGTACAACCCATTTCTCATTACTGATGGGCCATTTTCTCGGCCAGCCGAATGAAAGCTCTCCTCGTCTTGAAAGATTTGCAGCCCAACAGGCCTGACAAAGCGACTTACTTGGCAAATCACAAAAAAACTGGGCTGTGGCCGTGGACCCAGCTGTCAGCCTCTCCACGTACAGTACTCTTCCGATGGAAGTCGTTCCTTGACCACGCCGCGCGGAGAGCACCACGGCGGTGGACGACGGCGAGGCCTAGGAAGGGGACGACGCGGCAGTGGAAGCCCGCGCGGAGAGGACTACGAGGGTTCACTGGTTCGGCTGCTGTGTGAGGCTGCCATTGTCGTAGGGCCTGGCCGGCGGTGGGAATAGTAGGGGGCAGTGAGGCCTCTGCGGCAGCACAGCCGGCCACGGGAGGCAGGAGCATGCGGCACGACCGGCGCTGCTTTGGGCGGCTGGAGCAAGAAGACCAGAGGTTGAAGAAGCACTACGGCCGTTGGATGGACATCGTGCGGTCACTGGAGCTAGAATCGTTCATATTGACTAAGTTGACAAACCCTTCATCCCCGTCAACTTAGTAGGCCCACAAGTCAGCCTCCCAACAAGGTGGATCCTAGCTAGCCGGGGGAGTATTCATTTTTTGTGCGTAATAAGGAGACACTTCCGGTGGGTCCGAGCTGACAGCGGGGGGAACGTTTTTTTCGCGAAATACGGTGGCCCGTCCGGTGGGTCCCAGCAGTCAGGGGGAAACGATTTTTTTCGCAAAATAATGGTGGCCCGTCCGGTGGGTCCCCGCTATCAGGTGGATGAATAATTATTTTCCGCGTAATAAGGAGGCACTTCCTTGCGGCTGCCGTGGACCCGGCTGTCAGCCTCTCCACGTACAGTACTCTTCCGATGGAAGTCGGTCGTTGACCACATTGACCACGCCGCGCCGAGAGCACCACGGCGGTGGACGACGGCGAGGCCTAGGAAGGGGACGACGCGGAGCCGTGCAAGACGCGGCAGTGGATGCCCACGCGGAGAGGAGTACGAGCATTCACTGGTTCGGCTGCGGTGTGAGGCTGCCGTCGCCGCAGAATAACAGGGCATGTGGGTGAGTGGAGGGATGGCCTGGCCAGTGGTGGGAGTAGTATGGGGGCGGTGAGGCCTCCGCGGTAGCACAGCCGGCCACGGGAGGCAGGAGCAGGCGGCACGACCGGCGCTGCTTTGGGCGGCTGGAGCAAGAAGACTAGAGGTTGAAGAAGCACTATGGCCGTTGGATGGACATCATACGGTCACTGGAGTATTGACTAAGTTGACAAAGCTCTCCGTCCCTGTCAACTTAGTAGGCCCACAAGTCAGCCCAACAATATGGTGGGTCCTAGCTAGCAGGGGGTATTCATTTTTTTGGGCGTAATAAGGAGGCACTTCCTTGCGTGCGAAGATATAGCTGGTGGGTCCGACCTGTTAGCGGGGGGGAACATTTTTTCACGAAATACAGAGGCCCTTCTTGTGGGTCCTAGCTGTCAGGTGGAGGAATCATTATTTTGCGCGTAATAAGGAGGCATTTCCTTGCGTGCGGCCGTGGACCCAGCTATCAGCCTCTCCACGTACAGTCCACTTCCGATGGATGTCGTTCATTGACCACGTTGACCAGGCCGTGCCGAGAGCACCAGGGCGGTGGACGACAGCGAGGCCTAGGAAGGGAACGACACAGAGCCAGGGAATACTCGGAAGTTGTTTCCCACTCGGAGGGGAGTACGACTGTACGAGGGTTTACTAGTTCATATGCCGTGGCCGAAGAATAACAGCAGGTGTGGGTGAGTAGAGGGATGGCTAGGCCAGCGATGGGAGTACGGTCGGGCGGTGAGGCCTGCGCGGCAGCACAACCGGCCGCGCGGAGGAGGGAGCAGGCAGTCCCGCTGGCGCTTGTTTGAGCGGCTTGAGCATGAAGAGCAGAGATTAAAGAAGCACGACAGTCGTTGGATGGACATCCAATAGTCACTGCTCTCATGTGTTGACTAAGTTGACAGGGCGTTGCGTGTGCGTCAACTTTTTTTTTATGAAAGCATACGCGTCACCCTGTAGTAGGCGCACAAGTCAGCCTCAAATCTGTCGAAAACAGCATACAACCCATCTACCATTATTTCTAATAATGTACAGCCCATTTGCTAATTCTTAAGAATTTTTTTGGAGCCCATCTTCTTTTTGTTAGCATCACACCCCATATTGTGGCCACGGTTAAAAAGTATACGAAATTTTGCATATTTCGGTGTGGTCAACTGTTTTTAATCTAGAAATATCGATTCACATTCAAACTATTTTGAAAAATAATTTATATAAGTATAGAATCCAAATAATTGTCCACGCATAAAGATCAATGGAATTTAAGATCTTGTAATGAAAAAAATTGAAAGTAATTCCCGGTTTGATGTGTTTTAAAAATGTACATCCCATTTCTGGGCAAACCGAATGAAACTCTCCTCGTCTTGAAAGATTTGCAGCCCAGCAGGGCCGATAAAGCAAGTAGGTATTTCTTTAAAAAAATAGAACTGGGCTAGCCATTTTCAGCAAGAAAAAAACACAACTGGGCTCATGATGTGGTAAACATAAATAAAACCCTGGCTAGACGGGCCACAGCCCCCGCACAGCCCCGTTGTTACCCTGATCCGTCGCTAAAACTAGTATAAATAACAACTGCTTGTTCCTCAAAAAAAACTGCGCGACTTGCTGGGTCCCTGGTGTCAGCCGCTCGTAGTGTAATTCTCTCGTTTATTGACTACGTTGACAATGGCGTGAGCCCCAGATGTCCAGCCTTTCCTATGAAAATTTAGAGCCCATTTGATGTGCTAGTTCGAAATAAGTTTGTGGGTGCTGGTGGGGGCTAATCACTTGGCTTCTGTAATGCACAGTGAGCTCAAGCAGCCGGCGAGAGTGATGTTATTTCCCTTGGTTTGGATTTGTTACAATATTTCACTCTAAATTAAACGAATGGCAAGCCATTTGCCTTGTTTCAAAGAAAATATGACAGTCACAGCCGAGTTGAAAAGGGCAGGAACATCTAACTCCAGCTTACAAACTGTACAAAAGCACGAGGGTTAATTGTTCATCAGGTTTACAAAAAAACAGATTGAAAAGGGCAACAACATCTAACTCCAGCACTGTTTTCGGCAGTCACAGTCAAATGCATCGGTCAGGTCCATAGAATGAACATCCTGGGTCGTAAAATTTACTGGATTATGACCACAATATGTTGTAAATAGAAGCCCGGCACGTTCAGAAGCTCTTTTGCCCACCTGAAACTCCTTTTTTTGCTCTTCGACATACCCATCCGTCAAAACCATGCTGCTGATAAACTTAAGCCTGATGGACAATAGTAACCTCGCATTCAGCAGGAAGAATGTGACAAATCTTGTGTTTGCACGGTTGGCTACATATCGTTCTAGCGTTATTGTCTTCAATCGAATCTCATGAGAAGTGAGAAAATCCCGATGCTTACGAATCCACCGATTGGTTATAACTTTCTTACCCCGTCCTGTTGCCTAAATAGACATGAAGATTGAAAACAGTTAAGGTCTAAAAGAAGAGTGTCGAAAGAGCAACAGCTGAACGGTTAATTCTAGTACACTATATGCGGGCTTCCAATGTGCGTGAAATTATCACCTTTATATACAACTTCTCCAGACATGGAAAGCATTGCAGCAAGCCAATAATCTTGTTCAGATCAAAACTATTCATTTGGATATATAAGATCTTGACAGAATCCAGCACCATTGATAGGCCATCCATGGAGAAACTCTTCATTGAGCATAGAACATAATATTAGTACAAAATGTGTACTCCAAGATGATATATAAATTATGCGCAGAAATTTAAAATGCAGCTTATGGTTACAAGTGTAGATGATAATATAAAGTACCTGAAGAACTGTGGAGCCAAACACCATATTGAAATGAGCACAGAGATCATGTATTACACCCAAGGTCTCCAGTTTAGGCGCAGAGAGGACGGTTATTTGCAACGGTGAATAACTAGAATCAAGGATCAACCTTTGAAGTGAAGGGGCATCTTGGATGATGAGCTGCCTTCCGTCAAAAGAAATTCCAATTCTTACAAGGTTAGGCTACTTTATTTGGAGACAACCGATTCTAACTGTGAAAACAAGCACCAAGCACTCCAGCGCAGGGCAACTGGAGTGGATGATGCTGTGCAATGAGGCCTCCGATATACGAACCCGCACAAGTGAAAGTTTCTTGAGAAATGGGAGTCGAAGGTTTAGTACCAGATTGTCTGGTAGGTAGCACTGCGCAAAGGTGGCGGTGTGGAGAGAGGACGAAAACCCCGAGATGGACATCGGTGCTGAGGGCACAAGTTCATGGCGTTCGGTATGTGGTATGTGATTTCCAGGGGAATAGTAGAACTCAAGCAGCTGTAGTTCTGTGAATTCAGGGGATTCCAGCCAGGCGTCCACCGTGCAGGGCATGGTATGCTTGCTCAGGTAGCATGACGGGATGCAGAGGCTTTGAACGGAGCCCTGGTGGGAGGAGATGATGGCTCTGGGGATTTCAAAATCATTGAAGAGAGATAGCTGACGACAGTCGAGATTAAGGGGAACGGCGCGCCATAGAGGGCGCCACCGAATTGAGAGGATTTGGGTGCGGCAGCAATCCTTGGTGGGGAGAAGCGAGATGATCTCCCCAAGGATGGCGTCCGGGAGATCGCTGATGCGGTCCACCCGAGATTCTACGGGTTCCTGGGATCCGGTGGGGGCGGGGTCGCCGCTTCTCCCCGCGCTGCCGGGTGCGGGATCTACAACAGGCGTCGCCGCTGGCGGGAGCCTCATCTTCTTGGCGCTGGGGTCAGCCGACTCCATTTTCCTCGAGGGCGTCGCGTCGCGCTCACGGTTTTGAGCAGAGTAACGAATGACGAGCCTAGTTGTAGTGCGAGCGAAGAAGAAGGGGAGCTGGGGGTTTTCTGTAGGAGTGAGGAAGAAGGGGAGCTGGGGTTTTCTGTAGGAGCGAGGAGGAAGAAGAGCACCCAGGTTTTTTTGGGGGGGGGGGTGTGCTGGGTGTGGGTAGCGCATCTCATTCAGTAAATATATGGGCTTTTGAATTGATTTTACTAGTTACTAGTGTGGATGGGCTGTTTTGTCTTGGGACCCGAGAAACAATTACTACTAGTATAGTGGAGACACTCTACAGCTACCCAGAAAAACAATTACTACTAGTACAGTGGAGACACTCTACCGCTTCTGGCTCCTCCTAGGTCATTGAAACGTCTCCCTCTACTGAATGCCGTTATACTTTTGTTCACCGACATGCGGGCCATGCAGCGCGCGGGCCCAAATGCCATCCACCAAATTAGAAGGCAGTATGCAGGCGGAGAGTCACCCCGGTCGTAGCGCGGCAGTAACGAGCCGTCGTATCACAAAACCCCACCTCCCCGCAGTCTAAGTTTGACGGACGAAGCAACCATCATTTCACTCTTCGCTGAATCCCCTTCTCCCTCACCGTCTTCAAGAAAGGCAACACTTGCATCTGCCACTGTTCTTCTCTCCGAACGAAGGGAAGGTAAGCGGATCCGTGATGTTGGTATATTTTCGTTCAGAGGAAAAAAAGAACTTTTGCAAAGCAGTAACCGATCCTCACTCTCTTTTTGTTTCATTGTCATTGCGATTGTGTTTTCCTTTCAGTGGTCTCCTAGTATTCGTCAGTTTCATGATGGACCAAGGAGAACCAGGCAAAGATCTGCCGATATTGGAGCAGACGCGGGAGGCTGATCCCCACGAGACAGAGAGCTCCAAGAAGATGGAGGCAACCACCGAGGCGACCCCAGATACTGAGATGGTCAACGCCCCGTTTGAGGTTACAGCCCCCGTGGCACTGCAGGAGCAGTTTTCCCCCTTCGAGGATGTGTCCCCCCCCCCCGCTGAGCTGCCCAAGGTGATTTCCTTCTTTGCCGATCTCGATTGTGGTTTTTCATCTAAGTATGTGGTGATTTTTTTAGAAAAGGAAGTATGTGGTGATTAATAATGCAAAATTTTATTAGCTTCGATGCCATGGTATACGTAGTGGTTTAAATAACTTGTGTTTCTTATACTGAAAAGTAATTCAGAATTTGTTTCTGTTTCAATTAGAGCCCTGATGCAGACAAGGATTGTGTGGTTGTACATGTCACTCGCTATGAGGCGGACGACCTGAATATACGCACTGGGAAAACAGAGTTCTTAGGCTGTTGGATCCTGGAAGCCATTTGCGGTTATACCAATGAAGAGTTGTATTCCAGCCTCACTGTTGTCAGGCGTGTTGTCCAGGGTGTACTGAAGCACAAGAAGTTCAAAGCTACTCCTTCGTTTGTGAGGAATACTGTTCTTGTCAAGCTTACGCAGGAAGATGACGTGGCATGCCTCCACAAACAAGTTTATCAGTGGCAAGGCCACAAGGTTGTCTTCATGAAGGTTCACAGGATTGAGCTGCTGCGGGACGTCCTCGATGATGTTCATGGCAAGGTCCGTCTTGTGTCCAGCCCAAATTAGATCGAGGCATGAAATAGTTGCCCCAGCTAGTGTTTAATAGTAGTTTGGATTGTGTCTAATTATCCGAACCTTGCCTGTTATCGACCCCTCTGGGGCTAGTACTCTGTTTGAATCCGTCTATGGGAACTGCTGCTACTTTTGTGTGCCCGTGAATCATGTGAGAACCATCGTAATTGTTGCCGAAACAGATGCGTCCTCACTAGTTTTTTCATGAATATGGCATGGTAAGACATAAGTTGTCACGGTTTATCATACGAGCAGTGTGTGTTTTGATGAAATAGAGCACTCGTTCGAGAACCGTGCGCCGACGTATACATAAGTACTTGTAAACACTGTTGGTGCTACCCCACTTGTAAGCAGTTGTGCAAAACACGGCACATTGGCTCAGCTCGCTTCAACACTAGGCTATCGACCAGCTAACAATCAACAATCTGCTGTCTGACATATAAGCAACTATGTATCTTGTTACAGTGGTTCATGCAGTTAATTGAGGCCACAATGTAATAAATTCCAAACGTTCACACGCTAGTCCAGCGCTCATGTGGAACACTCACATTAAACTCGTCTTCATAAAAAACTTGAAAAGCATAAGTTCAGCAATTTTATACATCTCAATGATTCATAGAACATATCAAACATATACTAGTTCACAGCAAAAGACAAAGTTGTGAGAAGGTTTACAAATCAGGAAAAAACAAGCAAGGCTTCTCTCTGAGCAAAGGGCCTCCCGGCAGGCTTAAATTTCCTGGAGTTCACTCTGGTTTTTTCTTGTTGCCACCATTCAGGGTTAGGTTCTCTCATTCCAGAATAACCAATTATAATTGTGGTCTCAGCTGGAATGCTGAACTGAACCATGCAGTGTACTGACCAGGTGAAATTCTTGTGCATTCCACTAAATTTAAGCACCGCTATTTGCAGAAATAAGCAGACCACAATGCCTCTTGTCCGCGCACCTGTCCAAAAAACCGCCGTGTAGCCATGCCAGCTAGTCCTCGGTCCATGGATGAACTGGTAGAAAGTGCATTCCGGACTAGGATGCAGTTGTTTTCGCTCGTCCCTGCACTGCAATCAGGAAGTAAAACGTACGAATCAGCTTCTTTTAGATTGCGTTGGTCATTCTACCTTAGTTACTACCAATGTAGGGATACCTTGAAGACGGGAGGTTAGCCGACGGCAACGAGGGATAGCCATCTCATTTTGCGCAGTTGTACTAAAACTGAGGTGTGTGCTTTTGATTGCGCGGATAGAAACGATACGGAGACAGACATCCCGAAACGATATGGAGACAGACATCCCTGTTTGCGCAAATAAGAACTATGGTTATTTAAACAGTGACAGATATTACTACTTTCCCCCGTTTCCTCTTAGAACCAAGTCCTAGATTCATGCTACAGCTTTCCCACTTTCTTCCCTGTTTGAACCAACGCTTTGAGTCGACTGTATGAAATAGCTTTACTTCTAATAATAGTAGAAGTCTAGGTGGCTTTGGAACAGCGGCCGGAAGTAGAAAAGGATCCACACGAAGGGAGCTGTGGCAGTAGAGCAAGGCAGGTTTCGAAGGAATATATACCTAAGGGTCGTCGGCGTGTCGCAAAGACGGCGTCAGGAGGCTGCATCTTGGCCACAATACCGCAGGGAGGAAGAAGGGGTCGGAGGCCCTCCCGAGCCGGTGCTCTCTCGGAAAGAATGGCACGGCCGCCGATCAGGACGCGCGGGCAGCCGTTGGTCTCCTCCCTCGCCGCCGACGACAGCGTGAACGATGCACCTACACCCCTGCCCCGGTCGAGGTTGTCCGGCCGGATTTGTGACCAGCTGTGAGCTGAGAGAGAGTGTGGCCACCTATGTGTTGCTTAGATCTGGAGAGCATGAGAGAGTGAACGAGAGGAACCCTAGTAAAGCAAGCGCTAAGGCTCCTGCTTTTATATATAGTGGAGTGATTTTGTTGTACCAGCTTCAAAAAAATGCGCTCCTACGTGTACCCGCGAGTGGGTGTGAGAGAACTAGTGCGTGCGTGCACCGCTTCTCTTCGTGAGAGTACAATATACTATGCCCAAAGAACGTTCGCCGCAAGAGTAATAGTACAAGTGTGTGACGTGTGAGCTAAAATAAAATGTGCGCGCCGTCTTTTGTTTTTTAGAAGTTCTGAGGGTAGGGTGTGAAGAGCACATATGTGCGTGACGTCTACCTGCAGATAGACGGTGGGTGCGACGTGCGAGTCTGCGAGAGGACTCGGGAGAGTCGTGACTCGTGAGGGTGCGTGTGCGTGAGAGAGAGGGGGCACGTATCAATGCAATGCATGTGTCCGTAAATCATTATCCGACAAACGTTCGCCACAAGCCTTTTCCTGACGAACGCCGTAAGAACCGTTAGATCGGCATCCGACAGTGTCAGTTTTGCCATGTCATTTAACAGAACAGCCACTCCTCCTACACACAAATCTTCCACGTGAGTGTTAGCAACTGCCGTATGCTCCATCCGTTCCGAAATGCAGTGCATATAGCTTTATTGAAAATTCGAACCTCGCAAACTTTTACCGAGTTTTCGTGTACCAAATTGCACATGTAGAATACCATGTATATGTCATTTCATTCATCTTCGAGAGGTAACTATAAAGTTGGGTGAGGAGTCTACAAAGAAAGACCATCGTATCACCCGCAGCAATTTCAAGCATCCTTTAGTGTCGAGGAATATCATAGGAACTCTATATGATATGATTTTTATAGGATTTTTTCCTTTAGAGCCAATTGGTTCATAGGAATATATTCATATACTCCACATTTCAAAGGAAATAAACATGATATCATTTCTATAGCTTTAGAGCCACTTGGTTCATATGAATGGATTCCTATACTCCCTTAATTTCAAAGGAAAATAAACATTAGCGTATATTCAATAGAAAAGTTCCTATGATATGAACCAAATTACATCTCTTTTCTAATCCCTCCTCATAGGAATTGAGATACATGTCATCTCTAGATTCAATAGAAAAGTTCCTATGATGTGAACCAAATGACATCTCTTTTCCAATCCCTACTCATAGGAATTGAGATGCTCCATGTCATCTCTTTCCCTACAACTTCCATGTATACATCTTCTATTCCTAAATAGATAGTACAACCCACTAGTAGCTTTTTTCCAAAACATGCAACTATGGCACAAGAACTATATAGTGTGCCAATAACTTTGAAAGATGGTCGCTGGATGAAGCTAACCCGACAGTGCAGAGATAGGCAAATCCGAGCACTACTGGCCGTTGGATATCATCAACATTCCACCAGATCTGCCACATGTACAATTTAGAAGACTCCATGGTTGAACTTAAGCATAATGCACAAACCTCAAAACACAAGCACTTCTCCTTTGTTCTAGAATCTTCTGTATCATAATTGATTATTTTTTTCTAAATGAATTGCCATTATTTGTTTTTTACTTTATGATTTACTCCCTCTGTTCCAAAATAGATGACCCAACTTTGCACTAACTCAAAGTTAGTGCAAAGTTGGGTCATCTATTTTGGAAAGGAGGGAGTACAATGCACAACCCCATGAATCTTAACATTTTTATAAAACTTATTGATTTTGAATGAGATGAACTATAAGAACTAAACGAACATCCACATCATGCATATATGACTCAAAGCTTTACATGCTATAGTGTGTATTTATTCATAATTTGGTTTCGAAATCTGATGCGTTCAATACATGTGTACTCCCTCCGTCCGCGAACAAGTGTACTTCTAGCCTTTGTTCTAAGTCAAAGTTTTAAAATTTTGACCAAATATATACAAAAGAGTAGTAACATATATGACATAAAATTGATATATTATGAAATTACAATTCAAAACGAATCTAGTGATACTAATTTAGTGTCATAAATGCTACTACTTTTCCCTATAAAGTTGGTCAAAGTTTTAAAACTTTGACCTAAGACAAAAGCTAGAGGTACACTTGTTCATGGACGGAGGGAGTACCTTACTAGTAGTTTTGAGTAGAGTAGCAAATTTCACGCGGCCCCGGGTCGGTCGAACCTACGTCCACAATTTTTTGTACGTACTAAATCTCCGCTGGTCCCCGAACCCAAAATACTACCTCGTTCCCATAAAACCAAGCGGCCCACACATATTTAAGGCGTCGGCTCGAACCCGTTTACTACGACGTGGCCCCGCACGCTGTAGTACTCCTACAAACCCTACCGCCGCACTCATCATCGGTTTTCTTCAAGAGGACGAGGGAGAAGCCGATTTGTAGTGGAGGCACTTTTAAAAAAAAGGATCTGCAGCGGAGACCCCTACCCTAGGGTGCCCTAGGTAGCTGCCGCGCGCATCATTGTTTTCTCTTTTCTTTATGCTCTTGCGCCCTAGAGTGAAATGATGGTTGCTTCGTCCATCCAGCTTAATGCGGGAAAGGTGGGGCTTTGTGATTTGACCCCTCGTCGCTCATTTTCTACTACTGCGGCGCTACGACCGGGGTGCCTCCAATTCCAACCGCTGCTCCGAACTGTAATTTGGTGCATCACACGTGGAACAAGACGGTGGATGAGCCACATGTCGGCCAAAGGGGTCCTGTTAAGTGTGTCGCCATTTCGTGTGCGGGCTGACCCTGCTTTAGTTGCTACGCCAACACGACAGGAGCAGCCTACCACTTGGTTTTGCTCCTTGGTGAATCCCGACTATATTGATCTAAAAAGATACGTGCTGAACTACCCTCTCCGTCTCGGTTTTTTTATTTTTAGGCGTCTCGGTTTATAGGGCCTGCACGTAGTTCTAGGTCATCCATTTGACTAACTAAATAGGAGTTACTATGTCACAAAAAGTATATCATTGGATTCTTAAGCGGATGTAGTTGTATTTAAAAGTCGAGGGCGGGGCTTTTCCTGCGCGGTAGGCGGCGGGGCAGTTCCGCCTAGTCGGTTCGACAGAGACGCGAGAAGACGAGGGAGTAGCTGCTGCAAACGTAGGGCTGTGTGATTTGACAGCGAGTTACTGCTGGCAGGTGGGGCCCCGTGATTTGACTTGCCATTATCATTTTAACTGCGGCGCTACGACCGGCGTGAGTCTCCCAGATTCCTGACCACCTCCATACAGGTGCCTCTCCCAATGCTCCACCATGTAGTAGAGGCTGGCTCTTGCATGAGAGCCCACTTCTCCACTTTTTCCTTGCCTCTCTTTCCTCCACATATGCAAAAATGCCATGTAAAGCGCACTATTGTACTTACTTTTACTTGCTCCTACAGGTGCTTAAGCTTGCCACATAGGCATAAAGTCTGATGTGGCAAGTTAATCAAGAAGAGAGAGACTAGTTTGGTGACCCAAGGAAGAAACGGTGCTAAGCGCGTGTACCTAGGTGAAAAGACAATTTTGAGTCTATAGCTAATTAAATGAAGCAAACTTAGCAACACCATTTCATTGGAAGAGGCCACTCCTTGGCAAATGCAATAAATACACGCGCTTACTAGCACCGTTTCTTCCTTGAGTACGAAGAAAGAGATAGAGAGGAGTAACAAAAAATACACTTATAGCAAACCTTGTTGTAGTATGAGTGACTAAGTGATGACTATGTATGACATGCCAACATCAGATAGCCTAACGCACCGTGTTAAATCTCCAAGGGCGCGACCGCGCGAGCGACGCGACGGTCGTGGTAGGCGCGACCATGATACGGGCTGCTGGCAGCCCTTGGATCTGAGATCAAACGGTCGCATGCTAAGTTGCTGAAAATTTGCAGAATAACCCTCCAGGATAGGATATTCACCCATAGGTCTAGAATCACGCCATGCAACCGTTCGATCTCAGATCCAAGGGCTCTCGGAAGCCCGTATCATGGGAGAATGGAAAGCCACTACCCTGCCGTTCGCACGCTGGCAGTTCGCTCCTACTCGTCCACGCACGTCCTTCAATACTACGGCGGTTCGCTCCTAGTCATCCCGTCCATTCACATTACGGCAGTTCCACTAATCCTAACCCTCCTCCCAAATCCATGGCGTCCCAAATCTCCATGATCGGCGGTGAGTACAAGGTTAGAACCATCACCGGCGATGAGTTCGACGTCATCTACACCCGTTCTTCCGCGACGGTGAAAGGATGCCTTTCTCGCTTCAGACGCATGTTCGAAAACTCAGATGATGAGTGGGTCGCTGGGCTAGATGTTGAGTACACCACAGTCCTGGGACGAGAGAAGGATCTAAAGGACGAAGAGAGGAAGAAGCCCGCCGTGATCCAGGTTTGCGTGCATGACTTATGCTTGGTCTACCACATATGCCATGCCGACGTTGAGTGCCAGGATTTTAAGGACTTCCTCGGGAGCAACCTAGTCAAATTCGTTACTGTAGACTTTGGTAACGACAAAGAAATCCTGGGTCGGATAGGCCTCGTTGTAGGCAACCCCTTCGACCTCCAGAAGAATCGGCTGGTGCCCTCTCGTCAGCCTTCAATGCTGACCCTGGCAGGAGCCATGGTTCATCCTTCGTACGGTAAACTGGTGAAACCTCCATACACGTTTCATCGTCATGCATGGCAGCGGAATTTACTAGATATAGACCACATCCACTACGCTGCAATGGATGGCTACCTTTGCTTCAATATCTACAAGGGTTGGATGAAGAGCAACAGCCAAGTGTGCGGTTCAAGCAAAGAAGTATCGGCCAAGAGGAATAGGGACAAGGACGAAGTCGAGGACGTGGACGAGGACTCCGAGTAAGGTGGCAGTGTCGTTGCTCATGGTGGTTCTAAACTTCTAATGCAGTGTCTACCGGATTAGTTGCATAGTTTAATTTCAGGTGTGCTTAGTTTAATTTGAGGGGTATGTTGTGCTGAGCCCCCAGCAGAACTATGTTATGTTTCTTCTCGTTACTTTAACTCTTCAGTATGTACATACTACTAGTATTTCTTTAATTGAATTTAGCAACCCAATTAAGCACGTACTAGCTTTTTTAATTGTACTATATGCATAATTTGGCGACGAGCGCTCTCTATATGTACCACCTTTTTTTAATTTCAAGTTTTGCTCCATGGCACAATCCATCGATAGTACTACTGTACAAAAGTATACATTTTTTAAAAGGCTAGAGTACTGTTCATCACATATATAGCCAGTTAAATTCTCAACCTAGAACGACGTGCATGCCATGTAGTAAACCGATATGGAGGAAGTATAGTAAAAATGAGGTGATTTTACTGAGCGATTGGCGGGGGAGCATGGCCTGTCATGCAGTCCCACGTGTCATGATGTACCAAGGCGATGCGCGTGTCCCTCTTGAGGTAGAAGCGATACTAGTATGTGGTTTGAGATGATGGCGAACCGAAGGCCCTGTTTGGATCAATGGGTTAGAGTTAGTTTGGGTTAGTTTGGACTCAACTAACTCAAAAAGATCCAAACAGGAGGGTTAGTTTGGGTTAGATGCATCTAACCCATCCAAAAACACTAACCCATACAAGAGGTGTTTATTTGGGTTAGTTCTTCTCAAGGCCATTAAAAAATATTTTTCTCTCACTCTCCTTGTAGCATATCCCTCCCCACTTCCTCGAAGCTTATCCTCCTCTTCCTCCCTCCCTCTCGCACCGTCCGTGAAGGCGCCTAGCCGTATTCGCGCTCCATCTAACCCTGCCATCCAAACACCTCTTTGGATAGAGTTAGTTCAGGGTTAGTTCAGGGTTAGAATCTAAATCTAACCTCTAACTGAGTTAGAGTATCCAAACAGGGCCGAAGTGTGAAATAAGGGTTGCTTCGTCCGTCTGGGAAAGTGCGGCATTGCGATTTGACGTGCACTGTTATTTGGTGCTTGACACGTCGACCCGGTTGCTATATGTCCCACATGTCAGCGACAGGAAGTACAGAATTCATGAAAGGGAGCGTCGACGGAGGAGTATACTACTACAGAATTCATGAAAGGGAGCGACTTAGTTTTGGAAAAATCTGTTTTTACGGAGACGTACCCACTAGGGTTTATAGGGCTCATCTAAAAAACATTCGTTTTTCCGTTTGATAAGTCTCAATTCTACTCCACTATACTAGTAGTAGTACCATTACATGTTGGATTTCTAGGTGCGTTAGATCACCCAACGCAAGCAGTGTCAAGAGGAAACTAACCAATGCATGTACAAGTTCATGGAAATTTAGTGGTCATTCATGCATTCGTTCTAATTAATGCCTCGGTAAACACAACTTCTTGAGAAAAACGAGCGTACTAATTACTTGTGCAAACTACGAAATTAATTCGACCACTCACCGTCTACCTTGGTTGGAGAGATTTTGAAATTGAGCCATAAACTGGAAAGGAGGGAGTAGTAACTTTTGTCTCGATTACTATTTGTGGCCTTGTATAGATGCAAAATGTATTTTTTTATAGTGGCCTTGTATAAGTAAATGGAGGGAGTACTAACCAAAGTACGTAGTAGGGACGAGGAGTAAACGGAGGGAGTAGTAAAATTTTCTCCTCGGGCTGCGAGCCACCGCGCGCGTGGGCGAGGGAGCGGGCGTAAGGCGTGGTAAGCAAGCTTCACCTCATCCTGCGAGCCACCGCGCCCGTGGGCGGGGGAGACGGCGTACTAAGCAAGCTTCTCCTCGTTCTGCGAGTTGACGGGACACATCAAAAGTACTCCAGTGTATAGAGCCTTGCCTCTAAGGTAGGCCCCACATGGTTTGCCTCTTTTTTTAATTTAACATAACACGTCAAGCCGCAATTTGTTTGTTCACCCGTGGTAGACGATCCTCCCTCCACCAAGTGGACAACCAGTACACGTGCCAAATTACCACGTGGGCTGCCTTTTTCGTACAGAAATGAGCTCCACCGTGTACCCGCGCGGGTGTGGTTGGGAAAGAGACGGGAGTACGTGCGCCGTGCGTGCACCTCTTCTCTTCATGCACGTCCCCCACCTACATGGGTGTGTGTGAGAGAGATACAAACCTAGACATAATGCGCCGTCCATCCCCATGCCTCCGCCCAGTCCGACCACCAGTCACCACCACGCCCCACTCATCCTCGCCTTATCTCTCATCTTTCTCCCTCCATTTTTATATACAAGGGGCCACTATCAAAATTACAATTTGCAGATATACAAGGCCACTAACACTAATCGATGCAATATTAATGGTGTTTGCCTCGTGGTACTAGCAAAGGAGGACATTAATTATCCCTTGCATGCATGCGGGAGTTTGTAAAAAAATGCATCTTGATGTTCCGTGCAATGCACGGGCATCTTGCTAGTCCATGAAAACAACACATGGCAAAATTCCACGGCGAACAAGGGATTTGAATCTGTTGGGAGGGGCTGTTTGGATCTTGCCCGGGGTAGCCAAAATATTGGCGACTACTTCGCCATGGCCGGCACCGGCTCGAGTTCATCCTAACATTGCCCTCTTCTGTGGAGCCCATGCGGGGTCGACGAAGGTCCTCGCAACAAAAGGATCCGACAAGACACCTGTTGTGTACGCCGGCATCGCCTCCGTGGTGGCCTTCATGGGACCCAAGCGGTGGCGGCCTCCCGTGTTCTACTTCTCCTCGATGATGGCGGCGGACGCGGAGGCGCTGGCCACCGACTCGCCGCTCTCTGTGCACCTGGCTTCTGTCACTGCTTGCATGGCGCGGCCGCCAGCATGGGAGTCTCGGCCATAGAAACGGGAGACACGGTACGAGGCGGCGGCATGGACGGCAGCACGACGCCCATGCGCCGCTCCTCATCGAGTTGGCCTGGAGCAGTGAGTTGCTGAACCGCGTGCCATCTTGGGGCGGCAACTGGCTCCGTTGGGCGAGGGGAGGGAGGTGGATCAGCGAGCTGCATAGCTCGTATCCGGCGGGTTACCCAGCCGGCTTGGATGCGGAATAACTACTCTTCGTAAGCCATTGTAAGAGTGGACAAAATGGTGGAGGAGATAGGGGAGCGGCGGAGGTGTGCGATTCTTGGCCGGCGTTTGGCCTCGTTTAAATAGGAGATTAAATAGACGGCGAACGGGAGGAGCTCGGCCGGCATTGCATTTAACGCCGGCCCGGTCATGAATGGACGTGTGTCCAGAGTGGGTTTCTCGGCTTCCACACGGGCGGGTTTCATGGAGGCATTTGAATGCGGCACGGAGGCGTGTTCAGCCGGGCGTGTCGCGAGTGGCGCCCTCGACTCTGACCTAGGACACCACGTCGTTCTACCACTGACGTGTGGGCTCTTTGGGTGCATGGCCTGCATGTCAGTGACCCAACGCAGGCAGCACACAGCACAGGAACCTTTGGTGGGCCAGGGCGGTCAGAAGCGGGCATTTCATAAACCGATGATTGTTCATTGAGTGTGACGTCATCTTTTTCATGTAGATAAGCCTACTATGTTGATAGCCCATTCGATACATTGTGATTCATAAAGACTGCTGCAAACATCAATGTTCTGCTTATCATAGATAAGATTGATTAATACCCGTAACAATCCATGTCCTTAACAAAGGGTGTATGCACGTATAGGTTGAACGTGTGTCTTGCGTCGTGTGCTGTGTGCATGCAGGCGTGCGAGTGTTGCGTGCGTGCAAGGGTACGTTTCAGTGTTGCATGCATGGGTGCGTATGTGCGTGTGTTCGTGAGTGCATGTGTACGTGTCAATGTTGCATGCCAGCATGCGTGCCTGTGTACGTGTCAGTGTTGCACGGCTACATGCGTGCGTGTCTTGCGTGCATGCATGTGTACGTGCGGGGTGAGGCTACACGTCAGTCGACTGACTTTGTCATCTCTGGTCATTAGATTTTCCAGCCGTTGGATACGAAATCAAGGGCCTCCAGTTTATCATCAAACTCCACCCCCCGGAGCCACCAGCCACCACCGGCCGAACCGCCAGCCCCCGCCGCCCGCAGCCGGCCCGCCCTCCCCGAAACCACTCCCCACCGCCGGTCCGCCGCCGCACCGGCCATCCCTCTAGCCCCCCCCCCCCCCGCTGAGCTTTTTCTCTAGGGATCCCCACCCCACCACCCAATGAACGCCCCCAACCGCCAATGACGGCCAACCAGAGGTCTCACCACTTCAAATACCCGCCGACCACTAATTTATTACCATTTCTGTCCTTCATATACGCGCCGATGGGTGGGCCCTATGGTAATGTGCGCTGCTGAGTGTGGACCGTTTGACTGGTCAATTGATCGTGTTATCAACAAATTACGGAGCTGTATGGTGAGCCAGTGACCGTACGATCACCCTAAAATGTACTCCTATTTTATTAACACAGTGCAGACTCAAACTACCATTTCTTTCTTTCATATACGGGTTGACAGGTGGGCCCCACGGTTACGCGCCCCGATGGTGCAACACTAGTTGCGCCGCGTGGAATGTTTGACTGGTCAATTGATTGTGTCATCAACAAAATACGGAGTTGTACGGGTGAGCCAGTGACCGTAAAATCATGATATGTATTTGTTTAACACGGTACAGACGCAAGGGCTCATATATGCGCGCAAGCACTCACCGCTATAAGCGCACACACGCGAACCCGACCCCTATGAGCACCTTCGAGAGAGTGGGCCAGCATATATGATCTTGAGATTTTACGAAGTCACCATAGGTGCCTCGTAGTCGAGTGGGACGTCTCCTCCCACTGAACGTACGTTGCCGGAAATACTAAAATTAACACAAGATAAATGCGAGCACCGGGACTTTAACCTTGGTGGGCTCGAGAAACCACTGTCCTCTAACCATCCAACCACATGTTGGTTAGCATGACAAAATGTATGCGGTGACCGTGATGAGCTTATTATGAAGTCTAGTGACCATATCGCGCTTTCGCTTCAAATACAATGACCGTAAGTGTCGTCAACAAAATACGGAGCACACATCAAATGCAAAGTCCGTCAATGTCATCAACAAAATATGGAGACGTATCATGAGCTAGATACCGTTGTACTATTGTATATGCTTATTCTCTTAGTGGCCGATTGCGTGTGTGGTGTGGTGGGAACATCATTTCTAGTTGTGGTGGGTCAACATGAAGACTCATGGGTCAGTTCCATCCTGCGCCACATGTAGGTTGGACCGAGGCGTGTTATACGAAGACCCATGTGGAGGACTCGGCGTACAACACGAAGCTACCAGAGTCGTGGAGGACTCTATCCCCACTGGTGATAAGATGGCTATATATGATTTGTAACCCTAGGCCCTTAGTATGTTATACAAGCTTGGGGGCTAGTTCGTCAATAGTATCCACACACGCACAATGCCTGGTATTCACGTGTACTTTGTACACACCCCTATCACTAATATAGGAGTAGGCTCTTTCTTCAACTGCAATTGAATTCTAGCATGTGCATGTGTTTATTTCATATTATCGATCCATAGAGTGAGAGCGGTTTGAAATACAGGCAATGGATGCTTTTGCAATTCATATATAAACATTAATTAGTGCACTCCATGTTGTTAGTGTGACGAACTTTATACATTTGTCACTTGCATGGATACATTCCAAATTGCTAGCTACGAAATAGAATACATGTCGAATTCAACATAAAGGGGGTTTCGAAGATTCAAATTCATAGGAAGTGCATTCATATATTTGAACCCAAGATAATGGCATTTGAAAATCAGATGTAAAAGGGGGCATCAATCTTTGTTGTGAGTTTGAACATGCTATATATATATATTCATACGCATATCTAACTTTTTTTGCAACCAAGGAGATTATATCTGGAACCATGCATGAATTGAGGTAAGTTGCATATTTTTTAATATATACTCGTGTACAATGTATATTCAAATGTACCCCCTCCATTCCAAAATAATCGTAGCTTTAGGATTTTCAAGAGTAAATATTTGTGAAGTTTGACAAATCCTGAAAGTTCAATTCAAGAGAACCGAAAACGTTAATGCTTTTGCTCCCAAATATTGAACGAAGCGCCAAATAGGCCTCTAGTCACCCAAAACCGCGCGAGACTAATGTTTTGGTGGTAGGAAATTACTGTCCTGACTCTGGCCCGTGTAGCCAATCGGCCCGATGTCCAAAGGTCTAAACCGGGGTAGGTTTGTAACTTCACCAAGACGCCAGAGAAGCATTCATACGCCGTGGGCGCCTACCCATGTGCTCGGCCGAAATCTATCCCGCCCACATTTGGGACACCTAACATGACTGTCCTACCCCCAACCCGCAATATGTCCGAAATTTTAGATGGGAGGAAACTTTGTAACTTTCCCCAAATTTCAAACAAGCGCGTCTTAAACCGAAACATTGTTCCCCCTTAGTTCATCGCCTCCCTTCGTTTCCCCATTCATACTCCATGGCACGAAAACGCCCTCTCCACCAGCCGCGAAACCCCAGTCTCCTCCGTCCTCCACCCCATAGCGGCCAATCCACTGCCGCCCTCCTCCATCACGCCGGAGCCGGTACCCCGACGTCGTCGTCCAACGCAACCGCAACGCCCTCAAGGACTTAGCAGCTGAAGCCGAGGCAGAGCTGCCTCCACGACACCGACGCCGACGTGCGCCATACCAGAACCACTCCGACCACGCCGTCCTGCGCCTCACTGCTGCGGCTCCACTGTCGCAATCGTCCACCGCACCGGAGCTGTTCCCGCTACGCCGTCGTTCGCCGCCTCGGATCTGCTTTCGCACCGTCGACAGACGGCCACCGCACCACACTCAACAACTTGGCGATGGGTTCGTCCAAGGCTGCACCGTCCTCCACAACTTCTGGTTTCCAGCGAACAACAAGAAGATCGTCGGAAAAACAGAAGGAGGACATAGCACTGCCAGCAGAAAGAGGCACTCCTCTTCCCATATTCGTGCAAATCTTACGTGTCCGCTCACACCGTATTCATCCCACGAAAGAAACTAGTTGATCGCTTCTTATTGCATCTTCTTCGTGATACTAAATGCACAAGATTTCCTCCCTTTTACTATTTCACCTTTGCTAGAGGACAGTAGCCCGCCTGGATTTCAATTCAGGGTCAGTCGAACCGCAATTAAAAGAAGCAGCACCCGCTTAGGTGCGCGGAGCACCTAGTCCGCCTGCTCCCCGGGGAAGCGGGGTGTGGGGCACAGGAGCTGCTTGCGCCTGATATGGAGGTCGGCGGGGCTTGAATGGATGGCCGGGGGGCGGTGCCAAGCACGGCGGTGCGGTGAGGTTGAGGGGAGGGCGCAGGCAGGGGAGGAATACTAGGCCGGTGGTCGCTAGCGTTTCGAGGAAGATCGTCAACACTGACTGGCTGGAGGTAGATGAAGGCGATCTGCCCATTCTTTGTACATCGGACGGTGCAGAAAAAATGGACTGACCTATTTGCTTTCAGTCGACTGTTATTTTCATAGAATCATGTAGTAATTTAGTGTGCCATGCATGTTGTAGAGCTATCATATGTCTCCCGTCATTTATTTCTCACCGACCTGCTATCGGCTACCTTTACACTGTACTAATTGTGCACACACTTCACCCATACTCCAACTATTGTTTTTTTATGCATGGGTGTTTCAGACTCTGACGCAGTGTTGATGAATGCAGAAAAGTAAAGACAGAAGTCGATCCAGTGTAATTCGAAGATAAGCACTAAGTGTTCCACCGCTCTAACGGGTGCAGTGTCAGCAGTTGGAGACAGTAAATGTAGCTCTGCAGTTGATGATCTCAATTGCCACACACAACCATCCCAGGTGCTTGATTTAACTTCGCGCTGTCAAATGTGGTTGCATGTTGCATATGGTGTCTAGCTTGTATTGCTTCCAATTTGGTTAAATTGCATATGCTTACTTTACACATTATACCTTTGATAATGACATGCCTTCCTGTTTTCGATACATACTACATATGTCTATTAACCATGTTCGTACATCAAACTAATGCTCTTTTGTATCCCTCGTCAATCACTTATGATGAGACAGTCACCCGGGTGGGTTACTGTGAGACCCCATACTCGTTTAAAGAGTGCAGTGTCATCCTCCCCACTTGATTCTCAAGAAACAGCAAGGCTAAATGAAGATAGTCAACGTAGCTCTCTAGTTGATCACGCAATTCCCCCACACTACCATCGCAGGTGCTTGCTCTTACTTGCCAGTGTGATATGTGGTTGCATGTTGCATATGGTGTCTAGCTTGTAATGCTTCTAATTAGGGTAAATTGCATCTGCTTACTTTACACACTATACCTGTGAATATGACATGCCTTCCTATTTTTGGTACACACTACATCTATGTGTTAACCTTGTTCTTACATGAAACTACCTCTCTTCTGTATCCTGCATCAATCACTTACGACGAGTCACCTTTATTCGTTGCATATTGCATATTATTTCTAGCCTGTTGCCATGTATTGCTTCTAATTTGGTCAAATACATTTGTTAGGGCACCCTTTTAATTTGGCAGAGTGATATTGGTTTCATCTTTCATATGGTTTCTAGCTTGCATCGATTCTAACAAGTTCAAGCACCTTGTGCTTAGTTTACACTTTATACATCATACATGTCAATATGTCACGTCGTCCTGTTTTTCATACATATTCCATCCTCCTATCATGCGGTTGCCTTACATGAAAGTAGTGTTCGTCAGTATCATGCATCAATGAGTTCTAAAGAGCAAATTTTATTCCTTTTTCTTGTGGGTTTGACTTGACAAGGCAAAATCAAGAAAGAGGAAGGAAAAGACTAAGGAAGGCGATGATGGTGGTCCTCTGCAGCAACGTAAACAGAGCATCTGTACCGATTCTCCTTGTACTGATAGTGCATTACAAGGTCCAAGTCTCCGCTCCCCTACTCCACCATCCAAGGTGCTTGCTCTAACTTGGCAGTGTGATATCCGGTTGCATGTTGCATATGGTGTCTAGCTCGTATTGCTCCTAATTAGTGTAAACTGCATCTGCTTAGCTTACACATGATACATGTGAATATGACACGCTTTCCTGTTTTTGGTACATACTATATCTTATGATAAGGCACCTTTAAGTCGCCACTGTGATATTGGTTGTGTCTTGCATATGATTTCTAGCATGTACTGCTTCTAATTTGTTGAAACGCCATACAGTTTGAACTTGGCAGAATGATATTGGTTGCATCTTTCATATGGTGTCTAGCTTGTAGTGCTTCTAATTTGTTGAAATGCCTTCTTCTTAGTTACCACATCATAGGTGTGAATATGTCACACCATCCCATTTTTCATAAATATTCCATCCTCGCATCATGTGTTTGCCTTTCATCCGAGTAGTGTTCGTTTGTATCATGCATGAATGAGTTCTGAAGAGCGAATTTTATTCCTTTTTCTTATCGGTTTGACTTCACACTGCAAAATCATTACACCTGAAGGAAATTAGTCCGGCAGTGGATGATGGTGGTCCTTCGGAGCAACTCAAACTGGGGGTCTCTACAGATTCTACTCCGCCATCCTCCCAACTAGATTGGCAAGACAACACAAGGCTGGACAGTCAACGTAGCTGTGTAGATGATGAGCACATCTCCCCTACTCCACCATCACAGGTGGTTGCTCTAACTTGACACTATTATATGTGGTTGCATGTTGCGTATGATGTCTAGCTTGTATTGCTTCTAACTTGAATTGCATCTACTTACTTTACACATAATGCCTGTGAATATGACACGTGTTCCTGTTTCTAGAACATACGTGTACATGATGAGCACATCTCCCCTACTCCACCATCACAGGTGCTTGCTCTTACTTGGAACTGTTATACGTGGTTGCGTTTTCCGTATGATGTCTAGTTTGTATTGCTTCTGATTATGTTGAATTGCATCTGCGTAGCTTACAACTTATACCTGCAATGATCACTTACCCATAAGACACATTTAACTTGGAACTGTGATGTAGGTTGCATCTTGCATTGTCTTCTAGCTTGTACTGCTTCAAATTTCTTGAAATGGCACTTACGACGAGACACTTTTTACCTGATAGAGTGATATTGGTTGCATGTTCATATGGTGCCTAGCTTTCATTTCTTCTAATTTTGTTGAAATGCCTTCCGCTTACTGTTTTTTCATACATATTCCATCCTCCTATCGTACGTGTGAATATGAAACACTGTCTTTTTTGTATATATTCCATCCTCCTATCCTGCGCTTGCCTTACATCAAAGTAGTGTTCGTCTATATCATGCATCAAACAGTTATGCAGAGCTAATTTTATTCATCTTGTGGTTTTGACCTCATAAGGCAATATCAGAAAATAGGAAGGAAAAGAGTAAGTTAGGGGATGTTGGTGGTCCTCCGCACCGACGCAAACAGAGACTCTCTAGATTTGCCACTGCTACTGCTAATGAAGTTGAAGTCCCAAGTCTACATGATGAGTTCATCTCCCGTACTCCACCATCGCAGGTGCTTGCTCTAAGTTGACAGTGTGATAATTGGTTTCATGTTGCATATGTTGTCTAGCCTGTATTTCTTCTATTTTGATTAAATTGCACCTGCTGAGTTTATACATTATACATGTGCATATGACATGGCTTTCCGTGAATAGAATACACTACATCTATCTATCATACCATGTTCTTACATCAAAGTACTGCTGTTGTGTATCCCGCATCAGTCACTCATGATTGGACGTTTTTAACATGGCAGTTTGATAGTGGTTGCATCTTGCATTGATTTCTACGTTGTACTGCTTCTGATTTTTCGAATTGCCACTTATGACAAGACACTTTTAACTTGGCAGAGTAATATTGGTTGCATCTTTCATATGGTGTCTAGCCTGCATTACTTCTATTTTCTTGAAAATCCTTCTGCTTAGTTTGCACATCGTAGCTGTAAATATGTCATGACGTCCTGTTTTCTTTCATATTCCATCCTCATACGGTTGTCTTACATCAAAGTATTGCTTGTCTATATCATGCATCAATGAGTTTTGAAGAGTGATTTTATTCTTTTGTGTTGTGGGTACAGCTTGACATGGCAAAGTCAAAAAATAGCAAGGAAAATAATATAGTAGGGAGTGCTGTTACTCGTCGGGTGAAACGGAAAAGGTTCTGCCGTCGAGATTCTGCTGGTACTTATAGTGCAGTAGAAGGTCCAAGTCCACCGGCTAAATCTACAAACACAGTATCACCTGCTCCACCAGCTGCAGCATCCGCTTCAACTGTACCAGCGTCTCAACCAGTTACTCGTTCGTTTGCTCCAGAACTGGCCAGTTCCCAAGCTGCCTTCACACCTAACGCTACTTCTGAAGCACTGCTGACACAACAGGACTTGGCAAGATCAGATGAACCTCATGAGCATCAACACCAAGATGGTACCTGACCGAGTCAACTTGTAGTTGCATGCTCCTTTATATGTACTCTCACAGTTTGATGTACACTAACACTTTCCATATTCGTTGTTGAACTAGCACCACGGCGCAAGCGGAAACAGACATCTGGGATAATGCTTGATAGATTAACAAAATCTAAAGGAGGAAGAATGGAGATCCATTTTGAGGCAGGTTTAAAAAGGCCACGTGATGCTACAGAGTCTGCCAAGTTAGTATCAGAGGCAGCCATTGCCGTTAGGTGTCATGCACGTAACCTCCCAACGTGGATCTAGTACAGGAATGAGAAAGACAATACCCAGTTTAACACCTTCCTTGACCATTTATCTGTAAGTAATGTTATTCATCACAATTAGTAATATTGTCTTGCTTTGTCCCATACTTTCTAGCTTCCTCCTAATAAGACTCACATTCTTTTTTCAACAGATGAGGTTCAAGTTGGATCCGAAAGATGATGCAACTAGACAAGCATGCACTCATGTTTTTCAGTCTGCTCTGTGACAGTATCGGTACCACCTTAGAAAATCTCACTTTGAAGGCAAGGCTAACAATGAAATCGCCCAAACATCTCCAGTGGAATATATTATAGATGAAGACTGGACAACCCTCGTTAAACACTGGTCTGATCCAAAGTATTAGGTAGGCTATATGTATTTGATCAGACCACATATTGAACTTGTATTTATGTATGTGCCTTACAAGTGTATCTTCTTCTAGGCTAATTGTTTGAAGAACAAAACCAACTGTTCTAAAGTGAAATTCCAACAGACCACAGGATCTCGTAGCTATATTGCACACTGCGAGGCTCTTGTAAATAGCTGCTACTTCCTTCTTTTTTTGTGCCATATTATCGTATCTATATTGACTTGTTCCAAATACAGAGGAAATACCGTGCGGACCAAAAAGAACCTGTACCGAATGCAGTGCAAATCTTCAAGGATTGCCACACCAGCAAGATGAAGGGCATGAGCACACCAATTCAAGCCGCTGTTGTAAGTCCTTACTCCTGCTGCCTTGAACTGATTGGTACTGTGATGTGTTCATTTAACTACTTGGTTTGCAGCCAATGTCAGTTACTCTGTTCACTTTTATTCACAGTTGTCTTAACGTATCATTTCACCTTACATGGTTTAAAAGAGATGAAGGATATTCTTTTGGTCTTGATCTATAATCTAGTTGTTATGTTCACGTGCGCACACAATGATAAAATAGCATGTTTGTTTTATATCTGTTTGCCCATGATATGAATGATGTCATACTATGTTCATCCTACTTTAAACCATGTCTCTTTATCCTTAGATGTCAACGAATGTGAGGAAATAGACAATACAGTAGGCATGCTACATGGACATATGTTCCAAAAGTGATTTTATTATGTAGTTAGCACTACAATACATGCTAATGTATTACAGTAGTTCACCAAAATAAGTTATGTATAAACGTTTAACCTACTTTGTTTGTTTTTGTCTCATTAGTAACTTATCTGGTACACTAATCTACAAGTTCAAACTTTCAGGAAGCTATGGAACAAATGATTGAACAGCCAGAACCACCTGAAGGTGACGAGGCTACTACAGGCACAATGTCACCTCTTGCTGCAGTGCGTCAGTATCTCTCCACTAACAGTGCAAAAAGCACCTTCCTGCGTAATTCTAGGTTGGTTGTCAAGGTAACCTCATCCAAATCGCCTACTGAACAAAATCTTTGTAACATCCCAAATTTTCAATTTGGAATGTTATACATTAGATCATCATGCATATCATATTTTATTTTGCATTTTGGTTGATCCTAGAAATTCTACGCAACTCAATGACCCACGGAGAGAGTTGGGGATTTCGTTATTTTCATATTTGAGTTCTCTCAAATTTTGAGAATAGGATCATTTGATTTTATTTATTTTATCATCAATTATTTCTACGACAAAAATATGAGAGAGGGAATAAAATGACTTTCCCAAAATAAAGAAATATTGAGGATTTAATAATAAAATCAAATAAGATTTTATTTCGGAGTTTTTCGGTGTTTTATTTGAATTTAGGAAAAATGTGCGTTTTTCAAAATTGCATTTAGGGCCCAAATACATGTTCACCTTGTGCGGCTTGATTTTAGAAGCCCGTGAAAATTTATTTCGGAATTTTTGGAGTCCGTTTAGTATTTATTTTTATTTTTCTTCCGAGCGGAATAATTAAAAAAACGAACCGACTTCGGGCCGTACCCGAGCGGGACACCGCCCGGGGGCAGCCTTTAAATAGCGCCGCCCTGAGCCGCCCCAGCCCATCAGCCCCGCCTCGATCCGCCGCCAGAGCAGCCGCCGCCGCTGCCGCCGATCCCGCCGCCGCCGCCGCTGCCGCCGACCCCGCCGCCCGAGGTTCGTCGCGCCTCGTTTCCATGCCGAAAAAAGAGAAAAAAAATTCGGCATTCGTCATTTTTCTTTTTCTCGGATTAAATCCGCGATTTTTCTGATCGCGATTCCTGATCCGATTTTCGTTTTAGTTTAACTTTTCGCTCGTTATCGGAATCAGGCGATTCGAGCACCTAGAGTTTCGTCTCGAAACCCTCTATCCGTTTAACCAACTTAAACAAGATTTTGCTACTGTAAAATTTGCCCTAGATTCAGATTACTAGAACAAAGTTGTTTTCTTTCGCTGTTCGTCTTTTGTTGCTTCGTTCGATTTGATTCTTTTTGCCAACCGGAGTTCTTAAGTTGAACTTTCTGGTCAGATCTCTTATTTGAGTTTTACCCGTGCATTAGATGAGTACTTATTGTATGCTTGTTTGTTTGTCTGCGATAGAATACCCGGGGTGCGCCGCCTGTTACTTCGAATCGTTAGGTTTCGCAGATCATCAACAAGGCAAGTAACACTTTGATCATACCTTTTCTACTACCCAGTTTTATTGCATTAGATCAATCCTCACACATTGCATGATTAGGATCTAATTAAATTATGGGATGGGAAGTAGATGAGGTAGTACCTATTACCTGTTTATTATCAAACCTTTGGGAATTACTTCTACATTTGCTTATTATGCCATGCTATGCTAGTAGACGTGGATTGGGTGAGTGAAATCCATGACAGATGTGAGATTGTTAATTAATGGTTTATCTAAGGTGGCAACTTAAACACACATCTGGGTGGATTGAGGCACCTGGGTATTCCAGGACTTGCCTGTTTTCTTTTGGACCGCCACCCAGGCTCAAAGGGATCATGAGACTATTCATACTAGAAACTTCCATGTGCAGCCACAAGCTATTATGGGCTCTAGCATAGTTGACTAAGTCGTGCGAACTCTTACAGTGGTAGACTAGCAGATGTAGGGGATGTAGGTGGTACGGTCTACCCATCGTAAGGTGCTAGCGCTTCTGAAAGACTATGTCTCGGTCATCCGTCTTCTCAAACACCATGTAGTGCGAGAAACCAAACGGAGGCGATCGAGTCTTGTGGGGAAAAGTGCGCAACCCTCTGCAGAGTGTAATAAACTAATCATAGTTAGCCGTGTCCCCGGTTATCGACATCTTGAGTATCTAGTACTTGGATTTTCATGTGAATCTCAACATGTTACTCTAAATTAATTTTGATGGGTTATGTTTAATGATGATTTTCAATTGGGATTGAGAATGCTGTCAACCATTCTCAATGTTTAACAACCACCATGATAGTAATTAAATTTTATTCCTTTGAAGTAGGAAAAAATTGGCTTTACGCAAAACTGTAACCATAGAGCTTTCCACCAGCCAAATATGCATATAGTATAGCTGTTTCATTCCATTACTCTCTATGTGTTACCTTGCCAGCATATTCCATGTGCTGACCCATTTTTGGGCTGCAACGTTAATGTTGCAGACTTTTCAGATGACGGTTAAGGAGTTTTTAGGTCGTGATTCTATACTCAGTGATGCCGTTGGAGTTGATGGACTCACTTATCTTCCAAGCCTTCCGCTGTTATCGTTATTAGATGGCCTTAAGCCATACTTATTGTAATAAGTTCTCTTTTGAGACACTAGATGTAATAAGTGTGTGATTGCTACTCTGTTATAAATCCTCCGAGTACTGTGTGGTGTCAGCATTACTGATCCAGGGATGACACCGGAGCACAGAGATCAGACTGTTTCAGGTCTGGTCGCTACAGAGATGGTATCAGAGCACACGCTGACTGTAGGACATGACCACTAAGCACAAGACCTAGATCACTATTCACTCTCTTCTCTTCTGACCTCTCATCTTTTCTACTCTTTAGGATGGCGGATGCAAGGAATAAGTTCACGCAACCGGATGAAGATACACCCTTTGGACGTCACTTGAAGAAGTCACTAGATACCTGAATATAGGAGTACCAAGCTTCACGGGAACCTACAACGCCACTTTACCTGAAGAAGAGCGCTGGATGATTCAAGTTCATGTTCCAGAAAGGACGTTCATGCCAGTCACTGAGCCCATAGAATTTTCTTTTGATGCACCAACTTGGAGTCTAGGAAAGAGCATGGCAGCTCACATCGCCATGGGATGCATTGGAGAAGTCTACCGCAAGGATCTCAAGGATACTACCTACCAGATTTGTGGGCGCCGAGATGAACACTAGGAGATGATCAGCACCAGGAAGGATAGATCAATCGCAGCTTTTATCCAGGAGTTAAATCAGCACATTCGACGACAGGAGAACCAGATGTGCGCCGACATGATAGATCTGAAGAAGGCTAAGACTAGAATCAAGGAACTGGAGGAAGAACTCAAGGCTACACGTGAAGATTATGAAGAGGAAATTGAAGTATTGGTGGAGAAGAATGACGACCTAATCAAGAAGATTGGAATATTTATGGGATACCCTACGCCAGTAGATGAAGACGAAGAACCCCAGGAAATTAGCCTGGAAGACTACATCATCATCCACGTCACCGACTCGGAAGCAGATAGTAGCGATGATGACTATGTTGATGAAGCTGGAGCAGATATCATGGAGTCAACGACCGTAAAATATTTCTAGTAGACCACCTCATCAGTAGTAGTAGTCCACCATGTAAATATAGTAGTCCGAGCACTTTTGCGATAGTTAGATCGATTGTATGCCTTTGTTTGATTAATTGAAGTGAATTGTTTGTTTTGCCTCATGTGCATATGGGTAGTGTTTTCTCTTTAGACCCGCTCTATTCTTATATCTCATCTTCTTTAAACCCTCAGATGCCTTCGAGACATGACCCCGGATTTGCCTTCCCACCGGAGCTCACCCAGTTGATCCAGCAGAAAAACACATTGATGCAATTGCTAGTCCAGAATCAAAATCAGGGGAACAACAACAACAACCCACCACCACCACCTGTTGACCACTTAGCCCATTTTCTTAGGCTGAATCCGCCGGTGTTTTCCAGTAGCACCGAGCCGACAGTAGCAGATGATTGGCTCCACAAGACAGCTAGGGAGTTGACCACAGCAGGATGCACAGATGCGGAGAAGGTGAAGTTTACCGCACATAAGCTACAAGGACCCGCAGCATCATGGTGGGAGAATTTCACAGCCACTTTCCCAGTTGACACTGTCACATGGGACCAGTTTCAGCAGGCTTTTCGTACTACACACGTTTTAGCAAGAGCTATGGCCATGAAGAAGTGTGAGTTTCGCAACTTGCGCCAAGGAGGAAGGACAGTTGGCCAATATGTGGAGGAATTTAGTAAGTTAGCACGTTATGCCCCAGATGACGTCGCTACGAATGCAGAGAAGTAGGAGAAGTTTCTGGAAGGACTGAATGATGAGCTGAGCATGCAGTTGATGGTAGCAACCTTCAACAACTACCAGGAGTTGGTAGATCGTGCTCTTATGATTGAAGGGAAGTAGCAGCAAATTGAGAATCGCAAGAGGAAGTATGGACAAGGAAAGTACAATTCAGGAGCTCAGTAGAAGCCACGTTTTACCCCTAGACCGGGAGGACATTTTCAGCATACTCATGGCGGAGGTAGCTCGCACAATCACAATGGCACCAAGAATGGTAATGGCAATGGAGGAAGCAACGGCCAGAATCGCACCAACCCATCAACCCCAGCCAAGAAGGACCTAAGCCAAGTCACTTGCTTTAAGTGTTCGAAGACCGGACATTATGCAAATGAATGTCCTGAATTGCAAAATGGAAATAGCAATGGAAGTTCTGGGAAGAAGCCGAACCCTTTCAACAGGGGACAGGTGAACCACGTTAGCATGGAGGAGGTTGAAGCTCAGCCCGATGCAGTAATAGGTAAGTTTTTGGTTAAGTCATTTACTGCACTCGTTCTTTTTGATACTGGTGCATCGCATTCATACATCTCAAGGGGATTTGTGGATAAGTATAACCTACCAACCCAAGCCCTTAGGTCACCCATGTTAGTAACCTCTCCCAGAGCAGAGTATGTGGCTAGTCTATGGTGTGATCGGTTACCATTAAGGATTGGTAACTATGTTTTTCCCTCAGACCTAATAGTATTGGAATCTCAAGGATTGGATGTGATATTAGGCATGGATTGGTTATCAAAGTATGAAGGGAATATAGAATGTGCTAGTAAGTCAATTTTGCTTACCACCCCAGAAGGGAGAAGGATCTAGTATGTATCCCAGCATGTGCCAAAGAGGACTCAAGTAAATTGCCTAACAGGAGTTGTGCAGGAGGAAGTACCAGTGGTAAGGGATTTCCCTGATGTATTTCCAGAAGAGTTGCCAGGCATGCCACCGGATAGAGATATTGAGTTTTTGATTGAGCTATTGCCAGGCACAGGTCCAATATCAAAGAGACCATATAGGATGCCAGCAAAGGATTTGGTGGAAATTAAGAAGCAGATTAAAGAGTTACTGGATAAGGGATATATTCACCCAAGTTCTTCGCCTTGGGGATCGCCAGTACTTCTTGTGGAGAAGAAGGATGGATGGTTAAGGATGGTTGTTGATTATCGAGGATTGAATGAAGTAACGATCAAGAACAAGTACCCGCTACCAATGATCAACGATCTGTTTGATTGATTGCAAGGAGCTAAGGTATTTTCCAAGATCGATCTACGATCAGAATACCACCAGTTGAAGATTCGAGAACATGATATTCCAAAGACAGCTTTTACCACCAAGTATGGGTTGTATGAGTATACCGTTATGTCATTTGGTCTGACTAACGTACCTGCCTATTTTATGAACATGATGAACAAAGTGTTTATGGAGTTTTTGGATAAGTTCGTCGTAGTGTTCATTGATGATATCCTGGTTTATTCGAAGAATGAAGAGGAACATAAGGAGCATTTGCGTTTGGTACTTGGAAAGCTCAGAGAACATCAATTATATGCCAACTTCAGCAAATGTGAGTTTTGGTTGAAGGAAGTAGGATTCCTCGGACATGTTATATCTGGAGAAGGTATAGCAGTAGATCCCGCTAAAGTTGAAACCGTGACCAAGTGGGTAGCCCCAACAATAGTTGGAGAGATCCGGAGTTTCCTTGGACTCGCAGGATACTACCAGAGATTTATTGAGAATTTCTCAAAGATTGCGAAGCCTATGACGGAGTTGTTGAAGAAAGATACCAAGTTCATATGGACAGAGAAATGTGAGGCTAGTTTCTAGGAGTTGAAGAAACGTTTGGTTACCTCACCAGTGTTGATTTTGCCAGACCAGACCAAGGATTATGAGGTGTATTGCGATGCTTCACGTCGAGGACTTGGAACGGTGCTTATGCAGGAAGGGAGAGTTGTTTCATATGCCTCAAGACAACTGAAGCCTCATGAGTTAAATTATGCCACGCTTGATTTGGAGTTAGAAGCCGTAGTGCATGCATTGAAGACATGGAGACATTTTCTCATTGGAAATCATTATGAGATGTACACGGATCATAAGAGTTTGAAGTACATTTTCACACAGAAGGAGTTAAATCTCAGACAAAGGAGATGGTTGGAGCTTATCAAGGATTATGATATGAAATTGCATTATCACCCCAGAAAGGCTAATGTAGTAGCTGACGCATTAAGCCGTAAGAGCCATGTCAATACGTTAATGACGGGAGGAATACCAAGGGAGTTAGCCGAAAATCTTCGTGAACTATGTTTGGAAATAGTTCCAAGAGGTTATGTAGCAGCAATGGAGATTCAGTCAACCTTGATGGATAAAATCAGGGAAGCTCAGAAAGCTGACAAAGAGATTGCCGCTATAAAGGAGAAATTGAGCAAAGGAAAAGCTAAAGGATTCCGTGAGGATGAGCACGACACCCTATGGTTTGAAGACCGCGTTTATGTGCCCAATGACCCGGAGATCAGGAAGTTGATTTTGCAAGAGGCACACGACTGACCGTATTCAATTCACCCAGGATATACCAAGATGTATCTGGGTTTGAAGGATATTTTCTGGTGGACCGGAATGAAGAAGGATATTGCGGAGTATGTAGCATTTTGTGATGTATGTCAGAGAGTAAAGGCAGAGCATCAGAAGCCAGCAGGATTGTTACAACCATTGCTGATACCCGAATGGAAGTGGGATAATCTAGGCATGGATTTTATCACGGGATTGCCCAGGACTCGTTCAGGCTATGACTCGATTTGGGTTGTAATTGATCGATTGACGAAAGTAGCTCATTTCATCCCAGTAAAGACCACTTACACGAGTGCTAAGTTGGCAAAGATATACATGACCAGGATCGTATGTCTGCATGGAGTTCCAAGGAGTATCTTATCGGATAGAGGAACCCAGTTTACCTCAATGTTCTGGAAGCAGTTGCACGAAACTTTGGGTACCAGGCTAGAATTCAGTATAGCTTTTCATCCACAGACAGATAGAAAAACCGAGAGAGTCAATCAGATTTTGGAGGATATGCTGAGAGCTTGTGCGCTAGATTACGGATCTAGTTGGGACGATAAATTGCCATATGCAGAGTTCTCTTATAACAACAGTTACCAAACCAGTTTAAAGATGGTCCCTTTCGAAGCCTTGTACGGAAGGAGGTGCAGGACACCATTGTCATGGGACAAAGTTGGAGACCGCCAGTTGTTTCGTCCTGACTTGATTAAGGAGTCGGAACAGAAGGTGAAGCTGATTCGCGATAGGCTCAAGGTAGCCCAGTCCAGACAGAAAAGTTATGCAGATTCTAAACGCAAGGAGACAGTTTACGAAGTCGGAGAGAGAGCTTATCTTCGAGTATCTCCACTTCGGGGAACAAAGCGTTTTGGAGTTAAAGGGAAGTTAGCACCACGATTTGTACGACCGTATCGAGTTTTGGAGCGTATGGGACAAGTGGCCTACAAGTTGGAATTGCCCGAAGGATTGTCATGAGTTCATGATGTGTTCCACGTTTCCCAGCTAAAGAAATGTCACGCGGAGATGGCTGATATACCGTTGAGAGACACAGTGCCTTTGGAAACTATTCAGTTGGATAACAATTTGACGTACATGAGAAACCAATTAAGATCCTCGAGTTTGCCAGTCGAGTCACTCGCAGCAAGGTTATCAAGTTTTGCAAAGTTTAGTGGAGCCACCACTTGGAGGATGAAGCCACCTGGGAATGAGAGGAAGATTTGCTCAAAGACCACCCTCACCTATTTTCTAGCCAACCCAAATCTCGAGAGCGAGATTCATCTTAAGGGGGGTAGGTTTGTAACATCCCAAATTATAAATTTGGAATATTATACATTAGATCATCATGCATATCATATTTTATTTTGCATTTTGGTTGATCCTAGAAATTCTACGCAACTCAATGACCCACGGAGAGAGTTGGGGATTTCGTTATTTTCATATTTGAGTTCTCTCAAATTTTGAGAATAGGATCATTTGATTTTATTTATTTTATCACCAATTATTTCTGCGACAAAAATATGAGAGAGGGAATAAAATGACTTTCCCAAAATAAAGAAATATTGAGGATTTAATAATAAAATCAAATAAGATTTTATTTCGGAGTTTTTCGGTGTTTTATTTGAATTTAGGAAAAATGTGCGTTTTTCAAAATTGCATTTAGGGCCCAAATAAATGTTCATCTTGTGCGGCTTGATTTTAGAAGCCCGTGAAAATTTATTTCGGAATTTTTGGAGTCCGTTTAGTATTTCTTTCCATTTTTCTTCCGAGCAGAATAATTAAAAAAACGAACCAACTTCGGGCCGTACCCGAGCGGGACACCGCCCAGGGGCAGCCTTTAAATAGCGCCGCCCCGAGCCGCCCAAGCCCATCAGCCCTGCCTCGATCCGTGCGCGCCGCCGGAGCCGCCGCCGCCGCCGCCAACGATCCCGCCGCCCGAGGTTCGTCGCGCCTCGTTCTTCATGCCGAAAAAAGAGAAAAAAATTCGGCGTTCGTCGTTTTTCTTTTTGTCGGATTAAATCCGCGATTTTTCTGATCGCGATTCCTGATCTGATTTTCGTTTTAGTTTAACTTTTCGCTCGTTTATCGGAATCAGGTGATTCAAGCGCCTAGAGTTTCGTCTCGAAACCCTCTATCCGTTTAACCGACTTAAACAAGATTTTGCTACTGTAAAATTTGCCCTAGATCCAGATTACTAGAACGAAGTTGTTTTCTTTCGCCATTCGTCTTTCGTTGCTTCGTTCGATTTGATTCTTTTTGCCAACCGGAGTTCTTAAGTTGAACTTTCTGGTTAGATATCTTATTTGAGTTTTACCCGTGCATTAGATGAGTACTTATTGTATGCTTGTTTGTTTGTCTGCGATAGAATACCCGGGGTGCGCCGCCTGTTACTTCGAATCGTTAGGTTTCGCGGATCATCAGCAAGGCAAGTAACACTTTGATCATACCTTTTCTACTACCCAGTTTTATTGCATTAGATCAATCCTCACACATTTCATGATTAGGATCTAATTAAATTGTGGGATGGGAATTAGATGAGGTAGTACCTATTACCTTTTTATTATCAAACCTTTGGGAGTTACTTCTACGTTTGCTTATTATGCCATGCTATGCTAGTAGACGTGGATTGGGTGAGTGAAATCCATGACAGATGTGAGATTGTTAATTAATGGTTTATCTAAGGTGGCAACTTAAACACACATCTGGGTGGATTGAGGCACCTGGGTATTCCAGGACTTGCCTGTTTTCTTTTGGACCGCCACCCAGGCTCAAAGGGATTATGAGACTATTCATACTAGAAACTTCTGTGTGCAGCCACAAGCTATTATGGGCTCTAGCATAGTTGACTAAGTCATGCGAACTCTTACAGTGGTAGACTAGTAGATGTAGGGGATGTAGGTGGTACGGTCTACCCATCATAAGGTGCTAGCGCTTCTAAAAGACTATGCCTCGGTCATCCATCTTCTCAAACACCATGTAGTGCGAGAAACCAAACGGAGGCGATCAAGTCTTGTGGGGAAAAGTGCGCAACCCTCTACAGAGTGTAATAAACTAATCATGGTTAGCCGTGTCCCCAGTTATGGACATCTTGAGTATCTAGTACTTGGATTTTCATGTGAATCTCAACATGTTACTCTAAATTAATTTTGATGGGTTATGTTTAATGATGATTTTTAATTGGGATTGAGAATGCCGTCAACCATTCTCAATGCTTAACAACCACCATGATAGTAATTAAGTTTTATTCCTTTGAAGTAGGGAAAAATTAGCTTTACGGAAAACTGTAACCATAGAGCTTTCCACCAGCCAAATATGCATATAGTATAGTTGTTTCATTCCATTACTCTCTATGTGTTACCTTGCCAGCATATTCCATGTGCTGACACGTTTTTGGGCTGCAACGTTAATGTTGCAGACTTTTCAGACGACGATTAAGGAGTTTTTAGGTCATGGTTCTATACTCAGTGATGCCCTTGGAGTTGATGGACTCACTTATCTTCCAAGCGTTCCGCTGTTATCGTTATTAGATGGCCTTAAGCCATACTTATTGTAATAAGTTCTCTTTTGAGACACTCGGTGTAATAAGTGTGTGATTGCTACTCTGCTATAAATCCTCCGAGTACTATGTGGTGTCAGCATTACTGATCCACGGATGACACCGGAGCACAGAGATCAGACTGTTTTAGGTCTGGTCGCTACAATATTCCTGCTAGACAGAGTGATATATCTGTGCTCCAGACACATGTCCAATCCCTAATGGACGTTGTTTCGGAAACAAGAATAGTGGTTGAGAAATGTCATCAAGATATGAATGCTTTTGAAACCAGACTATCAGACATTCGCTTCGTTGTTCAAGAGCAATGGCGGAAAAAAGGTGGAGATCGTGCTGCTCCATCAGATTCTACAGCCTGAAACATTAGCACTCAGGTCAAATGATATGTGCTTCTATACATCTGATGGTTCTTTTATCTGGAAGGACTATAAACTTTATGCCAACAGGCCTTTTGTTGTATGGTTGGAATTTATTTTGTTGTGATACAACATTTATAATGCTGCCTCAGGCTACAGTAATTACGACACTATTTTTATATAGTGTAGGTTTATCTTAGTAATGTATTCGGCCGAAACCTTCGTAGGAGCCCAACATGCCAACATTCGTCGGGCCCATTCCAATTGGGCTAAAAACGATTACGGGCCGAAATTGGCATGTAGCCCACTAAAAATATCTGGGCCTAAATCAGCATAAGCTTTCATATTTTTCTGGTAGGCCTGTGCCCATAGTGGGCCTTTAACAGGCCTAAACATAATTTGGGCCCTTAGTAAAATAGGCCGTTTATAGGTGTAAATATCTCGAGCCCATAAAATACATGGGCCTTTAATAGACCAAAAGTGAGATTGGGCCCTGCTTGTGCCAAATAACCCACTGGACTTTAACAAGCCAAAATTCGGACAGGCTGTAAATGCACCGACCTAATACACGGGCCTTTAACAGGCCGGAACTTCGGTCAAGCTAGATTATCGTCATTTTTATATGGGCCGTTAATGGGCTTGATATGACGTTGGGCCACATATGGCCCATGGTTAACGTCCAGCTTAACAGGCCGAAAATGACAACAGGCCGAAAGTGGCCCAAAGCTATAGTGGGCCTCTAACAGGCCGAATGTCAGACATGACCGAATATGACCCAAATCCTTCTGAAAGTGCGTTATATCGACTAGAGGGGGGGTGAATAGGCGATTTTTATGAAAGTCTTCAAAACATGGAAGTTATGAAGACAAACAGTAGAGATATGCCTATCACTATGCAGCGGAAGTTAGATTACACTAGGCAAGCCATGGTCAAGTATTCAATAGAGTGAAGGCACAATGACAAGTAGTTGTAGTGTAATAAGGATCAGGTAGGAAGAAGTTATGAAGCCAAACAAATCATACAGTTACTTTGTGAAGATAAAAGATATAGCAAGCATGCAATGGCTTCACAATGAGTAACAGTAAGTAAGAGGAAGTGAAGATGAAACCAGTGACTCGTTGAAGACAATGATGTGTTGGACCAGTTCCAGTTGCTGTGACAACTGTACGTCTGGTTGGAGCGGCTAGGTATTTAAACCTTAGGACACACAGTCCCGGACACCCAGTCCTGAACACGCAGCTCAGGACACCAAGTCCTCACCGTATTCTCCTTGAGCTAAGGTCACTTAGTCCTCGCCCAATCACTCTGGTAAGTCTTCAAGGTAGACTCCCAAACCTTCACAGACTTCGTTCACTGGCAATCCACAATGTCTCTTGGATGCTCTGAACGCGACGCCTAACCGTCTGGAGGATGCACAGTCCTCAAGTGTAATAAGTCTTTAGATCACACAGACAAGAAGACGTAAGTGATGCCCAATGTTCTCTGGCTCTGGGTGGTTAGGGCTTTATCCTCGCAAGGAATTCTCTCTCTCAAAGGCTTCGAGGTGGGTTGCTCTCAAACGACAAAAGCCGTGCACTGAAATCTGAGCAGCCAACCGTTTATGGTTGTAGGGGGTGGGCTATTTATAGCCACTTGGCAACCCAACCTGATTTGTTCAAAATGACCCTGGGTCACTAAGGAACTGACACGTGTCTCAACGGTCAGATTTCAAACTCTCATGGCAACTTTACTTGGGCTACAAGCAAAGCTGACTTGTCCGGCTCTGGACAAGATTCGCTCTCATTGTCTTCACTTGAAGACATAGGTTTTTGGTTTGGGCATCACTTCAGTCATTCTAACTGGTTCTCCTGGACCCCACTTAACAGTACGGTGGTTCCTATGACTCAACACAAAGGAAAAGAACTACGAAAGATCTAAGTCTTCGAGCTCCATAGGCTTCATAACGTGTCTTCTTTTGTCATAGTCTTCAATGTGAATATCTTCATATACCACTTTTGACTTCAATGTCTTCATACATTTTTAGGGGTCATCTCTGGTAGTAAAACCGAATTAATGAGGGACTTCTACCTGTGTTATCCTGCAATTCTCACAAACACATTAGTCCCTCAACTAGGTTTGTCATCAATACTCCAAAACCAACTAGGGGTGGCACTAGATGCACTTACAATCTCCCCCTTTTTGGTAATTGATGACAAACCAGTTGAAGTTTTCAACGGGGAATATAATCTGTGAAATTGTAAAGGATAAGGAATTGTCTTCATAAGTTGCAAGGGCTCCCCCTGAAGATGTGCATACAAGTTAATTTGCTTTTGGAATGCAAATGCACATGGCAGGTTGTACTTGTGGAGATCCACTCCAGCTTATGATGACAATCTACTATGCATGTGAAGATATATGAAGATAATGACATGCATAATGGAAAATGGACGTCTGCAGAATGAGATAAGTGCGGAATTTATCATCGCACATGCGGAAATTATCTTCGCAAAACAGAGTGGCAAACAAGTAGCAGACAACCATCTGGTTTAAGTGCTACAACTCATAAGAACCAAATGTAAAACAAGAGTTGTAAGCACGAAGCAAAATATAGCAAAACATAAAGCACCCGCCCATATGTACCCGCTTGAAGACTATCAACCCATATGCTTCTCCCCCTTTTGTCAGCAAGGACCAAAAAGTTTTGAAGACATAGAGTGTCTACTGGTTCCTAGGAGTAGCGGGGTCGTTGGAGGTGTTTGGCGGTGTATAAGAGCTTGGAGGTGCTGAAGCAGGTGGCGGTGATGTAGCATCGTCTTCTTCATCAATGATTCTAGCAGTGACTGTGGTAGCAGATGAAGAAAACTCAGAGTCTTCAAGTGATGGTGTGTTGCGCATCACAGCCCTTCTAGGAGGTGTGGTGTCAAACTTGAATCGCTCAGTGAAGCCATCCTCTTCAAGTTCAGCTTCAGTACACATCATTGATAGCCCTTTCCATGTACGATGACAGGTTTCATGAGTGACGAAAGCATTCTTGGTGGCAAGATTTCGAAGACGATTAACATCCACCAAGAGGCTTTTCATCTGATGCTTTAGCCAGTCGTGATGCCTATCTTGTTTTTGATGAAGGGCCACAAGAAGCTCTCGGTTATTGAGAACACGAGCGCGCTTCTTGGGTTTTGAAGCAGTTGCACTGTCAGTGGCTTCAGTTGAAGCCGGGTGTGGTGCATGTGTAGTGCCAGCCAAAGGATACACCCTGGAGATGGCTTCAACACCTTCAATGTTTTGAGTGAAGCTCTGGTGTTCTGCATTCTGAAGACTCAAAGGTTGCTTGGCAGGTTCAGCATAGATGGCTTCAGCAGAGGTATCCACATCTGGCAAGAAGATCCGATGGTTGCGGGCTGAGGGCTGATATGAGATCGCAGAATGAAGCTTGATCAGTCTCATTACCCAAGGAGCATAGAACTTCAAACCAAGTAAATCTGAGCCAGATGCAGCAAGTTGGCGTATGAAAAAGTCCTGTGCGTTGAAGCATTTGCCATGAAGGATACATAATATCAGAGTCTTCATTGCACCCTCGATCTTGGCATTTGGAGAGTGCCCTTTGATAGGCCAGAGAGTCCGCCGGATGATGTGATAGATGGTTCAGGGCAGGTACTCAAAGTCTTCAACAAAGAACTCTGTTGGATAAGGAGCATCGAGGGGCAACGGCTTCATCATGGAGAGCATCTGACTCATATTCGGTTCAGGCCTCTGGAATATGCTCTCAAGAGCTTCAGTGTGTAGTGGACAGCCTTCCTCGAAGAATTCGCCAGGAGTGGGCAGGCCGGTGAGCTCAATGATATCAAATGCATTGGCTTCGTGATGGACATTGCCGGTCATCCACTCCAGGGTCCAAGTCTTCGGATCTCTGTTGTATCCTTTGATGTGTAGGGTGGCATAGAATTGCAACAGAAGCTCTTCATTCCAGTGCTCTTCATCAGTTATAAACTGCAGCAGACCCACTTGCTTGAAGCAATCCAGCGCTTCCTCTAAGCAGGGTAGACCAGCAATGGCTTCAACATCAAGGTGCTTGTGCGGGAAGATGCGACCTTGGTTGTATAGGATGCATGAATAGTAGCTGCGCTGAGGATAGCTCCAGAACCTATCTGATGAAATCCGTTCCCTTGAATAGGGGTTCTTGGAGCTGTTGAAAAATGTATTGTCTGCCTTGAAGCTATTGATGTCAAAGGAGCCTGGTGCTGATGCAGGACCTGGGAACCTTGGCAGCCTTGGGACTGGCTTCTGTACATGAGGCCTGTGCTCAACATGGTAATCAAATTGAGGACCTGCAGCAGACTCAGGAACAGAAGTGTCTGGTTCAGTAGCTTCGCTATCTGCTTAAGCTTTTGGTGGGGAGGGCTCCACATTGGCTTCAGTGTTGGTTGTGGCAGCCTCAACATTTTCAGCCTCCACTTGACTAGCTAGTGGGTCAGTCACAAGCACGTTCTCCTGGAGAACTGCTTCTTGGTGTAGCGGGGGAGTGGGATCTTGTGGTACTTCTTCATTTTCTTCGGCTGATGCAGCCGGAATGTCTTCAGCATAGACTTGAGGCCTTGGACCTTTGCGAAGCCTGCGGAACACAGACGATGCTTGTAGGGTTGGAGTGGGCTGGGCCTCAAAGTCTTCTTCCTCTTGAGGGCGATCCGCCCATGACGCATCTTGTGCAATTGGCGTCAGAGGACGACCAATGCTGATGAGCTCGCTTTGTTCATACTGAGGAAGGGCTGCATCATCTTGTACATTGTCCTGATGACCAATGTCTTCAGCAGCAATGGGGTCGGTTGCTGGTATGTTTTCAGCTTCAGGAGCCTCTGTGGAAGCAGGCTCATGAACCGTCAGTTGACGTTCTGCGTTCGGGTGCACCATAGCAATAGGTTCAACTATCAAGGGCTCTGTGGGAGCAGCCCGAGATTTCTTGATCTTTCTCTTCTTCTTGCTAGGGGCAGTAGGAGAGGCTTCAGAGCTCTTCCTCTTCCTGGCTTCAGCCTCAGCAGTTCTTGTCTTCTTGAGATCTGAAGCTGTTGACCGGCTCTTTGGCTTCGAGCCAGTCGTTGTAGTTGGGAAGACAATTGGAACTCCTTCTTGCCTTGGTGCCTCTGGTTCAGCTGGAACAGTCTTCTTCTTTTTCTTTGCGGCCATCTTGGGGTCGATGCCAGGACGCCCAAGTGCCTTGCGCTTCTCGGCCTCATTGTAGGCCTGCACACATCTTTCTGCCAGAGACTTCATCCGCTCACGTGAACCTTGAGCTTCTGCATGCTTCTTCAGAAAGTTTTCTTTAAGTTCATGCAACATGGTCTAGAAGCTCTTCACTTCTTGCATGCTGAGCTTGGCCATATGCTTCTTGAACTGAGCCTTTTCATGATCAATTTTCTGCTTCAGTTCAACTATGCGCTGGGCAATAGCAAGTTCTGAAGCAATAGCGCCTTGGAATGCGACGCTTAGGCCAACGGGCAGCTGCAGATCTTTGAAGCTGATGTCTGGTGAGGCAAACCATTCATCGATGAAATTGTGGATGATGGCGACATCAAAGAGAGGCAAATTGTTGAAGATTTCAGCTTCTTCTTTGCTTTTGATGAGCTGCTCTAGAGCGTCATCTCCAAGATCTTCATCACTTAACAGATCTATGGCTTCGCTGCGCAGGATGGCAACAGCTGTGAGCTCTTTGCCGGTGTGTGGCTGAGGCACTTTGGCCTTCTGGGGCTTGGAGACGCGAGATACGTCTTCAGACTGCACACTGTCTTCAGGAGGTGCAGTTGCCAATGGCTTCGCCCTTGAGATTTTTGAGGAAGGGGCCGACTTTGAAGCTTTTGGCTTCTTTGATTGCTCTGGCTTCGGTACAGCAGGAGCTTCATCAGACTCAGAGTCAGGTAGAGGGTCATTCACGGCAGTCCCTTGGACTAGGATGTGGGTGATGAGGCCCTCAAGATTGGCATATGGACTGATGATATTTGGTTCTGCGTAGCGTGTGCCATCTGCCCTTGGTGCTGAGGGACCAGGGTTGAAGTCTAACCCCAACTTCTTCTTGTTCTGCTTCGCTGATTGTTGGGCAAACTGGAAGTTGCGCTTGAATAGATTGTCGTCACGACACCAGAGTAGTGACGACGGATGTGCATCATCAGGCTGTGGCCCACGAACCATGCATGGATAGAATCTTTGGGCAATAGCTTCATCTCTGGACCTGGGTACAAGGTTTTTGTATAAGATGTCTCCCCATGGTCTTTTGATGGCACTTTTCTCAGCATACTCTTGGGTTGTGAAGCGGTATTTGAACCATTCTTCAGCCCAATAGCGTCGAATCCATTGGATTCGGGTCTTGCGCTGCCCATAATTCTCTTCAGGATCTGTTTTATACATTTCTGCCAGGTCTTCAGGCAGATCTTTGGAAGTTCCTTCACGTTGCTGTCTGCCCCCCTTCCTTGCTGCTGCTTCTGAAGCCATAAATTTTAACTTGAAAGGCTTCAAAACTTTCAAAGGCTTCAAAGGCTTTCTTTTGCTGGACCAACAGGAACTGGCTTCAGGAGAATTTATGTGATGTTGTAGGAATTCTGCAAATGAATGCAGACTATGAGAACCGAAGGATTCTCCCACGGACATGTACCTGTGACAGCATTAAAGTGTGAGGGAAGGGGAAGAGGTCATATGCATTCTCAGAAGGTTTTGAAGATTAATCAGTTTAGAAGACATTGACCTCATCGTGCGAAGACATTCACTCATAGAAAAGAAGTTGGTTCCAGATTTGTACGAACCCACAGATCAGTACAAGTGAGGAATCTAACTACTTCATGAAGCACAAGTGAATATACTAGGCATGTTATGAGATGCAGATTGAGAGATCTAACTTGTGTGAAGAGAAACTTCTTATGGTAGAAAGTGACAGAACCATGGGATCAAAAGGGGCTGTAAAAAGACGTTTTATTTACCACACTTGGAACTGCTAGACGAAGTGGGAGATGATGCCGAGCAATTCAATCCTCCGTGCCCTAACTTGGCGACGGAAGACACCTACGGCGACGGCGGAGAGGACGATGTCCGCAATCGGCGTGAAGACGGCGTTGGAGAGGTTGCGGCAGCGAAGCGCTTCGTCGCAGGCGTCGTCGAGAGCTAGCGGTGGCGCTAGGGTTCGTGCGAGGGTGGAAGAAGGAGATAATGACTGCGGTAAGTGTGAATTCATAGGCGCAGGGGCGGCACTGCGCTATTACTCAGGTGCCCCTGGCGATTCGCATTTGAGTAGTACGTGGCCATCATGCGGTGTTTTGGGGGTAGTTCCACATCCCACGCACGCCTGGATTGTCGGGCGGTCGTTCCTACTTCTCCGGATTTTATGTGGAGGAATGAGCATTGAAAACGGACTTTATGGTTGTCTCTATATCTTCTGCTGACAAGGACGCAGTGAAGACATTCGACAGTTTCAATAGAATGCATATGACTTAGAGAGATAGAGTTTGAGATAGAAAGCATAGAGAAGTTTGGGGTCCGATCACATTCACTTAGTTCAAGAGATTCAACACGAAGACATAGCTATAAGTGAATGTTGTAGAGGATAGAACACTAGTATATATATATATATATATATATATATATATATATATACAGTCAATGTAGTGAAGATAATCATGAAGACATGTTCGAAGCCAAACCAAATGTGAAGACAACCAAATATGAAGACATTGCAAGGTAGCGCCATGAGAGAAACACTTCAAAGAGAACGTTTGGTGGTGGCGTTACCCACCGTATAGGAAGTATTAGACCCAGACACGGCGCACAATTATCGTGGCGCTCCGAAGTCAAATTCCACATTAATGTATTCACACTTAGAATGTATGTCTTCATTGATCGAAGATATACTTTACTTCGTGTGTTGCACATCTAAGTTATCAATATGCATAAGGGTTAGGATGTGTGCTTGATTACATGACATTTGAGGATTCCAGGATATTTAGCTCACACCGTAACTTGCAAAATCTCTTCTCACCCAAGGGCTTGGTGAAGATATCTGCCAATTGCTCTTCAGTGTTGACGTGTATGATATCAATGTCTTCCTTCACAACATGATCTCTGAGAAAGTGATGACGAATTTCAATGTGCTTTGTCTTTGAGTGCTAAACTGGGTTGTTGGCAATCTTGATAGCGCTTTCGTTGTCGCAGTAAAGTGATACTTGCTTCAGATGAATGCCATAATCCTTGAGTGTTTGCTTCATCCACAGAAGCTGAGCGCAGCAAGATCCAGCAGCAATGTATTCAGATTCAGCAGTGGAGAGAGATACACAGTTCTGCTTCTTTGACGACCAACATACAAGTGATCGTCCCAGAAAGTGACATGTGCCTGATGTAGACTTGCGATCAACTTTGTCACCAGCATAATCAGCATCCAAAAAGCCAACCAAATCAAACTCTGAGCCCTTTGGATACCATAATCCTAGAGTTGGGGTGTGAGCCAAATATCGAAGAATTCGCTTCATAGCTAAGTGATGCGACTCCTTTGGTGCCGCTTGAAATCGAGCACACATGCAAACACTAAGCATAATATCTGGCCTAGATGCACATAAATAAAGCAAAGAACCAATCATGGAGCGGTATACCTTTTGATCAAACTCTTTACCATTGTTGTCAGGACCTAGATGATGTTTGGCTGGCATTGGTGTTGTGAAGCCTTTGTAGTCTTGCATACCGAACTTCTTCAGGCAATCTTTGAGATACTTCTCTTGAGATATGAAGATGCCATTGCGTTGTTGTCATATTTGGAGACCAAGGAAGAACTTCAGCTCCCCCATCATGGACATCTGATATTGCTCTTGCATCATATATCCAAACTCTTCGTTGTACTTCTGATTGGTGCAGCCGAAGATAATGTCATCCACATATATTTGGCACACAAACAGTTCACCATCATATGTCTTCGTGAAAAGAGTGGGATCTAGGGAACCAGGTATGAAGCCTTTGCTCTTCAGGAAATATTTGAGTGTGTCATACCAGGCCCTAGGGGCTTGTTTGAGGCCATACAGTGCCTTGTTGAGCTTGTATACCAAGTCAGGATGTTTTGGATTTTCAAAGCTAGGTGGTTGTGCAACATACACTTCTTCTTCTTCAATCTTGCCATTGAGAAAGGCACTTTTCACATCCATTTGATATAGAAGTATGTTATGATGATTTGCATAGGCCAGCAGTATGCGTATGGCTTCAAGCCTAGCCACCGGAGCAAATGTTTCATCGAAGTCAATGCCCTCCACTTGAGTATATCCTTGAGCAACGAGACGAGCTTTGTTTCTGATAACTTGACCATGCTCATCTTGCTTGTTGCGGTATATCCATTTGGTGCCTATTATGTTGTGCTTCCGTGGATCAGGACGCTTAACCAGTTCCCATACATTATTCAGCTCAAACTGTTGAAGCTCTTCTTGCATAGCTTGAATCCATTCAGGTTCCATGAAGGCTTCTTCAACTTTCTTGGGTTCTGATATTGAGACGAATGCGAAGTGCCCACAGAAATTTGCTAGCTGAGTTGCCCTTGAACGAGTGAGTGGACTAGGTGCATTGATGCTGTCAATTATTCTGTCAATCTGCACTTCATTGGCAACACGAGGATGTACAGGGCGAAGACTTTGCTCTTGCTGATCTGTGTTGTTATTGGGAGGAATGTCTTCAGGCTGAGCATTGTCTTCATGTTGATTAGGTGCTGAGATGATAAGTTCTTCTTCAGGATGAGCTTCAAAAGGTATAATCTCTCTAGTTCCCATAAGCTTGATTGATTCACTAGCTGGAACTTCATCTAGCACATTTGGCAGTTGCTCTCTTTGTGAACCATTTGTCTCATCGAACCACACATCCACTATTTCAACCACTTTGTAATGAAAGAGATTGAAGACTCTGTAGGAGTGTGAATCCTTTCCATATCCAAGCATAAAGCCCTCATGTGCTTTTGATGCAAACTTTGAGGTGTGGTGTGGGTCCTTGATCCAGCACCTTGCGCCGAATACTCTGAAGTAACTGATATTTGGCTTCTTGCCAGTTAGGAGTTCATAAGATGTCTTGTTCAGAAGCTTGTGAAGATAAACACGATTGATTGTATGGCATGCAGTGTCAATGGCTTCAGTCCAGAATTTTCTTGGAGTCTTGTATTCATCTAGCATTGTTCTGGCCATCTCAATGAGTGTTCTGTTCTTGCGTTCGACGATGCCATTCTGCTGTGGCGTGTACGGAGCTGAGAATTCATGTGTGATGCCCAAGGTATCAAGGTATATATCAAGGCCAGTGTTCTTGAATTCAGTGCCATTGTCACTTCTGATGTGTTTTATCTTGGCGCCAAAATTGTTCATAGCACGATTGGCGAAGCGTCTGAAGACATCCTGCACTTCAGTCTTGTAAAGGATTATGTGCACCCAAGTATATCTAGAGTAATCATCAACAATGACGAAGCCATAGAGGCAAGCAGTAGTAGTAAAAGTTGAGTAGTGAGTGGGGCCGAAAAGATCCATGTGGAGCAGTTTGAAGGGTTGAGTAGTAGTCATGATTGTCTTCGAAGGATGTTTTTCCCTTGTCATCTTCCCTGCTTCACAGGCACCGCATAAGTGATCGTTCTTGAACTTGACGCCCTCGATGCCTATGACATGCTTCTTCTTCGCAAGGGTGTGGAGGTTCCTCATGCCAGCATGCCCAAGCCTCCGATGCCAAAGCCAGCATTCTGAAGCTTTTGCAAGAAGACATACTGCAAGTTGTGGCCCTGCTGAGAAATCTACCACGTACAGATCATCTTTTCGATACCCTTCAAACACTAGAGACTTGTCAGATTCCATTAGTACTAGGCAACGATATTTTCCAAACATTACGATCATGTTCAAATCGCAAAGCATTGAGACAGACATTAAGTTGAAGCCAAGGGATTCAACAAGCATGACTTTATCCATGTGTTGATCCTTTGAGATTGCAACTCTACCTAGACCCAATACCTTACTTTTACCAGTGTCAGCAAATGTGATGTGGCTCTTGTCGGATGGACGTAAGGTTGAGTCCATAAGAAGGCTTCTTTTGCCAGTCATGTGATTTGTACATCCACTGTCAATAATCCATTCTGAAGACTTTGAAGACACTGGTGTCGTACCCTATAGTGCAGTTAGGGGGATAGGCTTCACGAAGAGAATTGTGAAGCAAAAACATTTGACGAACCAGTGGGTTATGAAAACTTAGATCCAGATTAGGACTAATAGGGAGAGTAGCATGCGATTCAGGAACGAAGTACATAATGATGCCATTCGGGCATTTTATTTTGCGCCCTACAAGATTTTTAAGGTCCCCAGCAATAGCGTCAGAAGATTTTGGTTTTCTGCTGGAGACCTTTCCCTGCAAAAGAGAGTTAAGCTTTCTTAGCCACCCACATCTTCAAGGGTGGCTTAGAAGCAATAAGTCTAAGTGCAGCATCTGAGAATTTTGGCTTTGAAGCCCTAGCAAACAGTCTAGCAGGTGGACAATAGTAGTCATAAGAATAGGCAGAATAATTTTTGGTCATGTGAACATGGCGGTTTGATGAACCGCTCTCATATTCATATGGCTGAGTATGGTTTCCCTGCAAAGCATTTGCGTTAGTGCGACTCGGGTGAGTCCTCTGTCTGTATGAAGCCTTTGGACCATATGAAGCCTTTGGTCTGAGGTTTGTCTTCTTCATGTGAGGTGTCATGAAGACATTCACAGGAAGATTTTCCAGATACGTTTTTGGCACCCAGATCTTCGTCATAGGTGGTCCATTCCTGCAGTTAATACCAATGTACCTGGCAAACACTTCACCATTCTGATTCTTAAACAGTCTATAGTTTGCATCAAAGGATTCATCAACGATAATGGGGTTAGCACAAGTAAAGCCAGATAAATTGGATGGATCTGCTGAAGGTTCCTGTGCAGCAACCCACTTGGTTTTGGGGTACTGCTCAGGTTTCCAGTAAGAGCCATCTGCATTTATTTTCCTTACGAACCCAACACCCTCTTTCCTAGGGTTTCGGTTCAGAATCTGCTTCTTGAGGACATCACATAATGTCTGATGTCCTTTAAGACTTTTGTACATCCCTGTTTCAAGAAATGTCTTCAACCTAGCATTCTCATCAGCAATAGCAGTGGTATCCTCAGCAGAGGGGTTAGTTACCACATCAACAGTTGAAGATATTGCAATAGCAGTAGCAGTGGAACATTCAGCAACAGAAGTAGCATTATCACGCTCAATGCATTTAAGACATGGTGGTTCAAATCCTTCCTGAGCGGAACTGATCTGTTCGGCGTGAAGTGACTCGTTTTCCTTTTGAAGATCTTCATGAGCCGCTCTCAATTTCTCAAGTTCTTGCTTCCTTTGAAGATAATCATAGGAAAGCTTTTCATGAGTTGTTGAGAGAGTATCAAGACGATCTTCAAGTTCCTGATACTTAACGTGAAGATTTTTTATGTCTTCAATTAAGGATTTAGATCGAGTCATTTCAGCACCCAACAGATCATCGCTTCTATCTAACAGTTTTTGAATATGTTCCATGGCCTTTTGTTGTTCAGTTGCAATTTTAGCAAGTGTTTTGTAGCTGGGTTTTGAATCACAATCAGAGTCATCGTCACTGGATGTTTGATAGCGAGTAGTGCGTGTGTTTACCTTGGCACCGCGTGCCATGAAGCAGTAGGTAGGAGTGGAGTCGTTCTTCTCATTTGCATCGGTGTCGGTGATGAAGTCATTGTCTTTAGTGTTGAAGATGGACTTGGCGATGTATGCTGTAGCCAGACTCGCAATGCCAGAATCAGACTCCTCCTCAGACTCCACCTCTGCCTCCTTAGAAGCGGACTCCTCCTCTGAGTCCATTTCCTTGCCAACAAACGCACGTGCCTTGCCAGATGAGCTCTTCTTGTGTGATGAAGACTTTAAGGAAGACTTGGAAGAAGACTTTGTGTATTTCTTCTTCTTCTTGTCATTAGAGTCATATTCCTTGCTTTTATTCTTCTTTCTGTTCTCATTGTCCCACTATGGACACTCAGAGATGAAGTGTCCAGTTTTCTTGCACTTGTGGTTTGTTTTCTTCTTGTAGTCATGAGCAGAAGCTTCATCATTCCTTGAGCTTGATCATGAAGACTTTCTGAAGCCTTTCTTCTTGGTGAATTTTTGGAACTTCTTCACTAGCATTGCAAGTTCCCTTCCAATGTCTTCAGGATCATCAGAACTGCTGTCAGATTCTTCTTCATATGAGGAAACAGCTTTTGCCTTCAAGGCACGAGTTCGCCCATAGTTTGGACCGTAGATATCTCTTTTCTCAGAAAGCTGAAACTCATGTGTGTTGAGCCTCTCAAGTATGTCAGATGGATCGAGTGTCTTGAAATCAGGACGTTCTTGAATCATTAGGGCTAGGATGTCAAACGAACTATCAAGTGATCTCAGCAGCGTCTTGACGACTTCATGTTTGGTGATCTCAGTAGCGCCGAGGGCTTGAAGCTCATTTGTGATGTGAGTGAGTCTGTCAAATGTGTGCTGGACATTCTCATTGTCATTTTGCTTGAAGCGGTTGAAGAGATTGCGAAGGACACTGATTCTTTGATCTCTCTGGGTTGAGATGCCTTCATTGACCTTTGTCAGCCAGTCCCAGACCAGCTTGGATGTCTTCAAAGCACTCACACGGCCATACTGTCCTTTGGTCAGATGACCACAGATGATGTTCTTGGCAGTAGAGTCTAGTTGAACGAATTTCTTGACATCAGCAGCAGTGACACCTTCTCCAGCGTTGGGAATGCCGTTCTCGACGACATACCATAGGTCGACGTCAATGGCTTCAAGATGCATACGCATCTTATTCTTCCAATAGGGATATTCAGTTCCATCAAAGACGGGGCACGCAGCGGAGACTTTGATTATCCCTGCAGTCGACATAGCTAAAACTCCAGGTGGTTAAACCGAATCACACAGAACAAGGGAGCACCTTGCTCTGATACCAATTGAAAGTGCATTATATCGACTAGAGGGGGGGGTGAATAGGCGATTTTTATGAAAGTCTTCAAAACGTGGAAGTTATGAAGACAAACAGTAGAGATATGCCTATCACTATGCAGCGGAAGTTAGATTACACTAGGCAAGCCATGGTCAAGTATTCAATAGAGTGAAGGCACAATGACAAGTAGCTGTAGTGTAATAAGGATCAGGTAGGAAGAAGTTATGAAGCCAAACAAATCATATAGTTACTTTGTGAAGACAAAAGATATAGCAAGCATGCAATGGCTTCACAATGAGTAACAGTAAGTAAGAGGAAGTGAAGATGAAACCAGTGACTCGTTGAAGACAATGATGTGTTGGACCAGTTCCAGTTGCTGTGACAACTGTACGTCTGGTTGGAGCGGCTAGGTATTTAAACCTTAGGACACACAGTCCCGGACACCCAGTCCTGAACACGCAGCTCAGGACACCAAGTCCTCACCGTATTCTCCTTGAGCTAAGGTCACTTAGTCCTCGCCCAATCACTCTGGTAAGTCTTCAAGGTAGACTCCCAAACCTTCACAGACTTCGTTCACTGGCAATCCACAATGTCTCTTGGATGCTCTGAACGCGATGCCTAACCGTCTGTAGGATGCACAGTCCTCAAGTGTAATAAGTCTTCAGATCACACAGACAAGAAGACTTCAGTGATGCCCAATGTTCTCTGGCTCTGGGTGGTTAGGGCTTTATCCTCGCAAGGAATTCTCTCTCTCAAAGGCTTCGAGGTGGGTTGCTCTCAAACGACAAAAGTCGTGCACTGAAATCTGAGCAGCCAACCGTTTATGGTTGTAGGGGGTGGGCTATTTATAGCCACTTGGCAACCCGACCTGATTTGTCCGAAATGACCCTGGGCACTAAGGAACTGACACGTGTCTCAACGGTCAGATTTCAAACTCTCACGGCAACTTTACTTGGGCTACAAGCAAAGCTGACTTGTCCGGCTCTGGACAAGATTCGCTCTCATTGTCTTCACTCGAAGACATAGGTTTTTGGTTTGGGCATCACTTCAGTCATTCTAACTGGTTCTCCTGGACCCCACTTAACAGTACGGTGGTTCCTATGACTCAACACAAAGGAAAAGAACTACGAAAGATCTAAGTCTTCGAGCTCCATAGGCTTCATAACGTGTCTTCTTTTGTCATAGTCTTCAATGTGAATATCTTCATATACCACTTTTGACTTCAATGTCTTCATACATTTTTAGGGGTCATCTCTGGTAGTAAAACCGAATTAATGAGGGACTTCTACCTGTGTTATCCTGCAATTCTCACAAACACATTAGTCCCTCAACTAGGTTTGTCGTCAATACTCCAAAACCAACTAGGGATGGCACTAGATGCACTTACACCTTCGCGGTCGTTTATGGATTGAAAGTTTTGATGGCCTGTAAATGGGCCCAAATGAAGCCGGACCTTTAACAGGCCAGAAATACACCGGGGCGTAATTTGGCCCGATTACTTAGCGGACTGTTAACGGGCCAGAAGTGACCATGGGCCGCGTTGATGACAAGTTTAGGACAGGCCGTTGACGGGCCAATTTGACGGAGAATGTTGGGCCTTTTGCTGGGCCGGCCCATTATGGTCGGCAGAATCTAGTGGGCCTTTAGCTGGGCCGACCCATTGTGGTCCGCAAAATCTTGTGGGCCTTTAGCTAGGCCGGCCCATTATGGTCTGCAAAATCGTGTGGGCCTTTAGCTGGGCTGGCCCATTATGGTCCGCTAAATTTTGTGGGCCTTTAGCTGGGCCGGCCCATTATGGTCCGCTAAATCTTATGGGCCTTCGGTTGGGCCGGCACATTTAATCTTTGTGGGCCACTTTTGGGCCGGTCCACGTGTCAACATATCATAGGCCCATCTTGACCGTTGGATGAGTGACACATGTGCCAACGTGGAGCTGACGCGTGGATCCGTCATCCAATGAGAATTTTACACGTGGAAAATCGGCATTGGTCGTGGCTGTTAACGGGTTATCGGATCCAAAATCCGACCCTATAGCTTAACAGCGTTCCGTTACGGTGGATGCCACGTGTCGGTCACCCTTGACGAAAGCACTTATGTGACGCGCGATTTATCGTCATGGAAGTGGACACTTCCGTGATGATAATTTTGGCAATGTCATGGAACACTTCTACGACAGCACATGTATGGCTATCTTGATTCTGTCATAAATTTGTCATGGATGTACATGCATGACAGAAAACGTGACCTACTGTGATAAACACATATCATCACGGAAGTGTATTTTTTTGTAGTGACTATATGGAGATTTCTTGAGGAACGCTTTCCAAATTATTACTTGAAAAATCTAGATGAAATTCTCCATAAGTCTATTGCCTTGATTAAGATGAGTTCCAATGATCCCAAATTTGGTGACTGCTTATTTGAGCTTACTAATCTTACGAGTGCCAAAGGAGATGTTGGAATCATTAGCAATATCATTCCCAAAGCTATTAGAATTCATAAAGATAACCATAGAAATGATCATTTATCTAATGAATTACCCTCTCTAGGAATTGATCAATCACAATATGATGTTGAACATGGATACTATGATGAGGATGATGATGACAGTGACTATGATCTGAATGATGCAATGATACACTTTGTTCTTATGGAAAATCTTCGCGGCTACATGGCTGGAGGAAAGGAATGGGTTCTTGATAGTGGATGTACTGATCATATGACCGGAGATAAAGATATGTTCCGTGAGCTTGCTGAAAACAACGGCCCTCGAAAGTATGTCACCTTTGGTGATAACTCAAAGGGTAAGGTGGTTGGCCTAGGTAAGGTGGACATCTCACATGATAGCTCCATACAAAATGTCATGCTCGTTGAATCTCTTGGCTACAATTTACTTTCAGTATCTAGACTTGCTGATTTCGGCTTCAATGTCCTATTTACTGAAGTAGATTGCCAAGTGTTTCGAAGAGACAATCATAAAATGGCCTTTACCGGTATACGTAGAGGTGATCTTTACATTGTTGATTTCACTAAAAAGGCTCAACCTAGAACTTGCTTAATTGCTAAATCCTCAAAAGGTTGGTCATGGCATAGACGATTAGGTCATGTTGGTATGCAAAACCTTGACAAGCTTATTAAAGGAAATCATATCCTTGGCGTTAACGATGTCATATTTGATAAGGATAGACTTTGCAGCGCTTGTCAAGCAGGTAAACAGGTTGGAGGAAGGCATCCCATGAAGAACATCATGACCACAAGGAGGCCACTCGAGCTACTTCACATGGATCTTTTTGGTCCTAACGCTTACAAAAGTCTCGGTGGAAATTCTTTTGGTCTAGTTATAGTTGATGAATTTTCAAGATTTACGTGGGTGTTCTTTCTTCATGATAAATCGCAGGTCCAAAAGATCTTCAAAAACTTCGCTAGGAAGGCCCAAAGTCAATTTGAAGTGAAAATCAAGAAGGTTCGTGGCGACAACGGAACAGATTTCAAGAACGCAAATGTGGACACCTTTCTTGACGAAGAAGGGATTTCACATGAGTTCTCGGCTACGTACACACCTCAACAGAATGGAGTTGTTGAGAGGAAGAACCGGACACTCCTCGAAATGGTGAGAACGATGCTTGATGAGTACAAGACGCTAAAGCACTTTTGGGCGGAAGCAGTTGAGACAGCTTGTCATGCAACAAATCGCTTGTATCTTCACAAGCTACTCGGCAAGACGGCATACGAGCTCCTCACCGGTAACAAACCACAAGTTGGATACTTTCGAGTATTCGGCTCAAAGTGCTACATTCTTGATAAGCATCATCGTTCTAAATTTGCTCCTAAGTCTCATGAAGGTTTCCTACTTGGTTATGGCTCAAACTCTCACACATACCGTGTCTACAAAAATTTCACCCGAAAGGTTGAAGAGACGGTGGATGTGAAGTTTGATGAATCTAACGACTCGCAAGTAGAGCAATTGCCAATTGATGTAGGAGACAAAGACCCTTCGGAAGAAATCCAAGACTTGTCTATTGGCAAGATTCGTCCAACGGAGGTGAAGGAGAGTACCTCGTCCATCCAAGTGGAAGCTTCTACCTCACGACAAGGTGAACCAAGAGTTGATACGGAAGCATCCACAAGTGGGACGCACCAAGATTAAGAAAATGAGGAAGTGCACCAAGATGAACGCCAACAACCTCCTTATCCACCACAACAAGAGAACAACAACGTCAACAACGAAGAAGGCCAAGAAGAAGAACAAGATGAAGAAGATGTTCAACCAAGATCCAAGCAAAAGCTTTCACGAGTTCGAGCAAGAATTGCTAAAGACCATCCTGTCGAGCAAATCTACAATGATATCCAAACCGGGAGAATCACTCGCTCAAAAACTCATTTAGCTAACTTTTGTGAACACTATTCATTCATCTCTAGCATTGAACCTATGAAGGTTGAAGAAGCTTTGGAAGATCCAGATTGGGTAAATGCCATGCATGAAGAGCTACACAACTTTGAGAGAAATCAAGTTTGGACATTAGTTGAGAAGCCCGACAACAACCACAACATCATCGGTAACAAATGGGTGTTTCGCAACAAGCAAGATGAAGATGGACAAGTAGTTTGCAACAAAGCACGTCTCGTCGCCCAAGGCTACGCTCAAGTCGAAGGTATGGACAATGGTGAGACATATGCCCCTGTTGCTAGAATTGAGTCCATTCACATCTTACTTGCCTATGCTAATCATCATGATATCACCTTGTACCAAATGGACATTAAAAGTGCTTTTCTAAATGGTGAAATAGAGGAGGAAGTTTATGTTAAACAACCTCCCGGATTTGTCAATCCTAAGAAACCTAATCATGTTTACAAACTTCACAAAGCTCTTTATGGTCTTACACAAGCTCCTAGCGCATGGTATAAATGCTTGACCAAGTTCCTTATTGAAAAAGGCTTTGAAATTGGAAAAATAGATTCTACTCTTTTTACTAAAAGGGTTAATGGAGAACTATTTGTGTGCCAAATTTATGTCGATGATATTATATTTGGATCAACTAACCCTCATTTTAGTGAAAAGTTTGGAAAGCTAATGTCGGAGAAATTTGAGATGTCAATGATGAGTGAACTCAAATTATTTATTGGTTTGCAAATCAAGAAAACTAAGGAAGGTACCTTTGTCTCTCAAATGAAGTACACCAAGGACTTATTCAAGAAGTTCAATATGCAAGAATGCAAAGGTATGACTACACCCATGCCTACTAGTGGACATCTTGATTTAACCAATGATGGTGAACCGGTTGATCAAAAGGTTTATCGCTCTATGATTGGTTCATTGTTATATCTATGTGCTTCACGCCCCGATATTATGCTAAGTGTGTGCATATGTGCACGATATCAAGCCGCTCCTAAAGAATGTCATCTTAAGGCCGTGAAAAGGATAGTGAGATACTTAATCCATACACCAAATTTTGGCATTTGGTATCTAAAGAGGGCCTCCTTTAATCTTGTTGGCTACTCCAACTCGGACTATGCCAGTGACAAGGTTGATAGAAAGTCCACTTCAGGTACTTGTCAATTTCTTGGTAGATATCTTGTGTCTTGGTCCTCCAAGAAACAAAACTCGGTATCCTTATCCACCGCTGAAGCGGAATACATTGCCGCTGGATCATGTTGTGCTCAATTACTTTGGATGACCCAAACTCTTAAAGATTATGGGATATCTGTGAAACTTGTTCCATTACTTTGTGACAATGAAAGTGCTATTAAGATTGCTCACAATCCCATGCAACATTCTCGAACTAAGCATATTGAAGTTCGTCATCATTTCATTCGAGATCATGTTGCCAAAGGGGACATTAATCTTAAGCATGTTCGCACCGAAAAGCAGTTAGCCGATATATTCACGAAACCACTTGATGAGAAAGTGTTTTACAGGTTAAGAGGTGAATTGAACATCATTGATGCTTCAAACTTGGAGTAGGAACTCCATTTGATACATGCAAGACATGAGCCTATGACTAATCCTTGATAGTTCTCTTATGTTGACTATCTTATGTCTTGGATATATTTGCACCTTGCATGTTATCTAACCCGTGTAGGTACTTGGCTGAATCTAAATCTATGAGATTGCAACTCACTCACATCTTGAGCAATTTCTATATCACCAAGTCTCTACACAATGGTGGATGAAGACAAGGAAGCACGCAACCATTCAACCATTCAAACATATCCTTTGACAAATTTTATGTTGAGTTTCATGATTGTCATTTTGGATACACAAGTAATCTTCCTTGCAAAAACTAACCCATGTAGGTAGATGAACTCAAACTCCAAGTGGTGCTCCCAACTCTTGATGAGCTACATCAACCTTGAGCAACCCACACAAGTTCAACTACATGCTCATGATCAACGCCACCACCCAAGGTATGTTATTCCATCTTAGAGAAGCTTTACTCCAAGTCGTGAGTCAAAGCAACTCGACAAGATGTGAATACATCAAAAAGCTTAAACGAAAAATGGTAACCCCATTTTGAGATTAAACGATGAGTATGACCTATGATCAAGTGATCTCACTTGACTCCTAAGTCAATATACTCTAACATAGGTGACTTTGTCGCCGGCCAATTCTAGATAAAGTTCTCTTGTGTTCTTTTCTGTGCTCTTGCATTTGTCTCATGCATACTTGTTTCCAACTTCGTCTAGACTCCTTTTTAGTTTCTTCTCTTTTATTTTCTATTCTGCATTCCTTGCATCCAATTCATTGCAAATCTTTCAGTTAATTCCTTGCAAATCCTTGTCAGATCTTACTTGTCTAGTGAGCTGAGGTGACAAGTGTTTTCTCTGTGATGAACTTGATCTCACCGGTCTGATGTTTTCGGTCCAACCGAATCCTCTTGGTACAACCGAACCATACAACTCGGTGTCACCAATTTCACTACAAGAAAGACATCTTGCCACTTGTTTCTGCATTCTTTTTGATCCAGCTCCACTCAATGAATCTTGTCCTCGACCAGCATCCCCTTCAACTTGTTGCTTTGTTCTGTGGCTCAAGGACCAAACCCATCATGATAAAAATCCAGAAGAACCCTTCTTGGAAATTGATGTCAAAGGGGGGGAGAGAGATCACATCAAAGCTTAATCATATCTATAGGGGGGAGAATACTCAAGGGAAGAAAGAGTAATCATCAAGGACCCCAGATGCTTGGTGTTCAAGAGGAGAGAAGTCACATGTCTTCAAGAGGGGAAAGACATGTTCATATTTGCTCGTTTGCATTAGCTCTGTTTATTTCCTTTGAGCTCTGATTTTCTGTTCCCTATCTTCTCCCAGTATCCCTTGCTAGATTCAGGGGGAGCAAGACATCTAAGGGAAGGAATCCTTGAATTTATTGCACATCTTTACCTTTCAGGACATGTCTATATCCAATGTGGTACTTAGTACTCACTCTACATGTCATCCCAGTCTTGGTACTCTTGTGGTTTCTTTTGTTTGCTCTGGCCAGTAGGTGTATCTGTGTTATCTAACCTTGTTTACGCAGGTTCATCCCATCCTAAGACAACTCAAGACCACAAGGTAAGTATATGCATCACAGTCATGTGTATGAGAAATTCTTGCTGATGTACATACTGTTTGCAAGAAGGACTCATGAGCATGAAGGTACATTTCTCATATTCACATCATTTGCTCTGATGCATATAGCCAAGATACATGTAACTTTGCTTACTCTGTCATGTTTGTGCATTCACATGCTTCTATATTCCATATACACGTGATTGCATACATGTAGGGGGAGCCTATGCATGTTACATGTCTTTCCAAAGCTTTGCTTACTATTCTCTATATCTTTATCTAAAGCTTTGATGTATGTTGTCATCAATTACCAAAAGGGGGGAGATTGGAAGCACAAGTGCTCCCTAGGTGGTTTTGGTAATTAATGTCAACATATCTCTTGTTGGACTAACACTTTTACCTAGTAGGTTTCAGATAAGTTCAACAATGAAGTGGCATGGACTAGAGGATGTGGAACCCCTTCAAAATGCTAAGGACAAAGGATTGGCTCAAGCTCCAAGCTCAAGACTCTACATTTTCTATTTTAGTGATCCAAGATCACATTGAGTCTATAGGAAAAGCCAATACTATCAAGGAGGGATGAGGTGTTGCTTAATGAGGCTCTTGCTCAAAATGCTTAGTAATATGCTCCAAAGCCCTCAACTACTTTATCACATCCACATATGACCTAAACCAAAAGTCAAACTCGGCCCCACCGATTCTTTCTATTCGGTGCCACCGAGTTCAGATGTCATAGCCACTACCATAAACCCTAGGCAAATCGGTCTCACTGATAGGGATCTCGGTCTCACCGAGATGGGATTGCAATCTCTCTATATTAATCTATTACCAAAATCGGTCTCACCGAGTTTGCATAATCGGTCCTACCGAGATTGCAATGTAAACTCTCTGTTTCCCTTTCGTAACATTTCGGTCTCATCGAAATGAGCGAATCGGTCCAACCGAGTTTACCTGACCAACTCTCTAGTTAGCTTATTACCAAAATCGGTCTCACCGAGTTTGTGTAATCGGTCTCACTGAGATTACGTTATGCCCTCACCCTAACCATATCGGTCCTACCGAGTTGCATGTCGGTCCCACCGAAAATCCTAACGGTCACTAGCTTTGCTGAATCGGTCTGACCGAGTTTATCAATTCGGTCCCACCGAGATTGGAAAGTTGTGTGTAACGATTAGATTTTGTGTCAAGGCTATATATACCCCTCCACCTCCTCTTCATTCATGGAGAGAGCTATCAGAATGAACCTACACTTCCAACTTACCTTTTCTGAGAGAGAACCACCTACACTTGTGTTGAGGCCAAGATATTCCATTCTTACCATATGAATCTTGATCTCTAGCCTTCCCCAAGTTGCTTTCCACTCAAATCTTCTTTCCACCAAATCCATATCCTGTGAGAGAGAGTTGAGTGTTGGGGAGACTATCATTTGAAGCACAAGAGCAAGGAGTTCATCATCAACACACCATTTGTTACTTCTTGGAGAGTGGTGTCTCCTAGATTGGCTAGATGTCACTTGGGAGCCTCTGACAAGATTGTGGAGTTGAACCAAGGAGTTTGTCAGGGCAAGGAGATCGCCTACTTCATGTAGATCTACCACTAGTGAGGCAAGTCCTTCGTGGGCCACGGCCATGGTGGGACAGACAAGGTTGCTTCTTCGTGGACCCTTCCTGGGTGGAGCCCTCCGTGGACTCGGGCAGCCGTTACCCTTCGTGGGTTGAAGTCTCCATCAACGTGGATGTACGATAGCACCACCTATCGTAACCACGTCCCAAAAATCTCCATGTCTCCAAATTGCGTTTGCACACTCCAATCCCATCCTTTACATTCTTGCAAGTTCCATTCTTTACTTTCCGCTGCTCATATACTCTTTGCATGCTTGTTTGATATGTATTGTGTTTGTTAAACTTGTGCCAAAACTCCACTTCAACTTAAAGAAATTAAAAATTGCAACTTTTTGTACTTAGTGTCTAATCACCCCCCCCCTCTAGACACCTCTTCTCGATCCTTTCACAAGTAAAACCGACAAGAAAAAGCAATAAAATTCACTCTTCAGAACTCATTCGTGCATGATACTAACAATCACTACTTTGATGTAAGGCAAACACATGATTCCAGGATGGAATAATACGAAAACAGGACGGCATGGCATATTCACAACTGTTTTTGTAAACTAAGAAGAAACCATTTCACCAAATAAGAAGCAATGCAAGCTAGACACCACGTGAAAGATGCAACCAATATGACTCTGCCAAGTTAAAAGTGTCCCATCATAAATGGCATTTCAACAAATTAGAAGCAGCACATGCTATAAATCATATCAGAGATGCAACTAATATCACATTGCATATACTGAAGGTGTCTCATCATATTGGTTTATGCGGGATACAAAAAACAATAGTTTTATGTGAGGACATGCTTAATAGACAGATGTACTATGTACCAAATACAGGAAGGCATGTCACATTAACAGGTATAATGTATAAGCTAAGCAGAATAGCACATGCAGTTTAACCAGATTGGAAGAATTACAAGCTAGACACCATATGCAACATGCAACCACATATCATGCTGCCAAGTTAGAGCAAGCACCTGCGATGCTAGTGTAGGGGAAATGCGGTAATCAACTACAGAGCTACGGTCACTATCTTCATCTAGTCTTGTTGTTTCTTGAGAATCGTGTCGGGAGGCTGACGCTGCATTCTTTAAATGATGAGTAATCCACTTGCCTGACTGCCTCATCATAAGTGATTGATGAGGGATACACAAGACCATTAGTTTGATGTAAGAACATGGTTAATGTAAGTGCATCTAGTGCCCCTTAGTGATTTTGGTGTATTGAAGACTTATAGGTTAAGGGACTAATGTGTTTATGAGTGTACACAGGTGTATAAGTCTATGAGGAGTTTGATATTTACAGAGAAAGTCGACCCCTAAAAATGAATATCTTCGACTAAAGACTTTGAATTTCTAAAGACTTTGAAAGTGAAGAAATTGGTGTGACCTTTGAAGACTTGGCATTCATTCGAGGAACATGAAGCATGAAGACTTTTGTTTTCGTAGTTTCATTTTCTCTTTCTTGAGTCATAGGAAACACCGTATTGTTAAAGGGGGTCGAGGAAATACTAAGGAAAAATTTCCATGTGATGCTCAACTCAAAATCCTACACCTACCAATCCCTTCGAGTGAAGACATTGGAAATCTCATACAGTTCAGTCATGTTTTTCAGTGACAAAGACGAAGTTCTTCTGGTCTCTAAGGAATTTGTTCTGACCAGGAGTTAGGAATTCGCTAGTGCGGATTGCCTACACAGTGAGGAACATGATAGCCCTGAGGAATTTGATACTCAAAATTTCGACCGTTGCTGTGCTATGCGCCAGCTGTCCCAAAATATCTACCCACCTAACGGTCATATAATTGAAGGGCATTTATGTCTTATCATGTCGGGCTGCTCCCTAGGCTATAAATAGCCGCCCCCTACAACCACTTGTTGGTTGGCTGCTTCGAGAGAAACTGACAGAGCATCCCATCCTCCGAGGACTTTGAGCGAAAATCATCAAGTGAGAAAAACCCAAACCCAAACACCTACAAACCCAAAGTGATTGAGCATCACTGAAGAGATTGATCCTGCATGGATCCGACGCTTATTACCTTTGAAGACTGCTTCTTCCTGACGGTTAGGTGTCAAGGTCTAGAGCATCCAACAGGAATTGTGGATCGCCGAGTGACCAAGTTTGTGAAGGTTCGGGAGTCACCTGAAGACTTACCATGAGTGATTGGGCGAGGTCTGTGTGACCTTAGCTCAAGGAGAATACAGTGAGGACTGTGTGTCCGGGACTGTGTGTCCTCAGGTTTAAATACCTATCCGCTCCAACCAGACGTACAACTGAGACAACAGTTGGAACTGGTCTACCAAATCATTGTCTTCACCAAGCTCACTGGTTCTATTTCCTCAACTCTTTCATTTTCTCATAACTGTGTTGAGTGCTTGTTCGTATCTGTGTTTGAATACTTTGACTGAAGACTTTCTCAATTTCCTCAGTTCAATTTCTTCAGTCTGTTTGTCTTCATCCTGTGTTATCCTGTGTTTACGCTTTCTGCACTCTGTGCTTGTCTTCATTTCATCATGATGACTATGCTTGTGTTCTGTTATGTTTACTTTTGAGTACTTATTCCGCTGCTACTAGTTCTTTGCTAAGGAATTTCCTCACCTGCAAATTCCTTAGTGAAGAATTCATAAAAATCGCCTATTCACCCCCCCTCTAGTCGATATAACGCACTTTCAATTGGTATCAGAGCAAGGTACTCCCTTGTTCTGTGTGATTTTGGTTTAACTGCCTGGAGTTTTAGTTATGTCGACCGCATGTATGATCAAGGTCTCTGCTGGGTGTCCTACCTTTGATGGGACGGACTACCCCTACTAGAAAAATAAGATGCGAATGCATCTTGAGGCAATTGATAACGATCTCTGGTATGTTGTGGAAAATGGTGTTCCCTCAGTCACACCTTCTCTGAATGCTGCTGATGTGAAGAGATTCAAGCAACTCGACTCTCAAGCGAAGAATATCATATGTGGCCATCTAAGCAAAGGATAGTATGGAAGAGTGAGTGCTTTGGAAACTGCTAAGCTTATCTGGGATAGGCTGTCCAAAGTCAATGAAGGAGTCTCAACATAGTGTGACTCTCGAGTTGATGTTCTTCGCAATCTCTTCAACCGCTTCAAAAGACTCGACAATGAAAATGTTCAGCAAACCTTCGATCGCCTCACTGACATCTCAAATGAGCTTCAAGCACTTGGTGCCACTGACATCACCGACCATGAGGTGGGTAAGAAATTGCTGAGATCACTTGATTCCCCATTTGATACTCTGGCATTGATAATACAAGAACATGCTGATTACAAGTCACTTGATCCCGCTGATATCCTTGAGAGGCTAAATACTCATGAGTTCCAGCTTAATGAGAAGAGAGATCTCTATGGTTCGAGCTATGGCAGATCACGTGCCCTGAAGGCTAAGGCAGTGTCTAAATCTGAAGATGAAGATTCTGGTAGCAGCCTTGGTGATCCTGAAGAACTGAGCCATGAGCTAGCACCACTCGTGAAGAAATTCCAGAAGTTTTGAAGACGTGGTCGCTTTGGAAAATCCTCAAGGAGCAATGATTCCTCATCCAGTGACTACAAGAAGAGGCTTTGTCACAAATGCAAGAAACCTGGACACTATATTCAAGATTGTCCTTAGTGGGAAAAGGAATCAAAGAAGAAGAAATACAAGGATTACAGCTCTGATGATGCAAAGAAAAAGAAGAAGTCCTCAAAATCTTCATCATCAAAATCCTAGAAGTCTTCGTCTTACAAGAAGAGTAGCTCCAAGAAGGCCCGGGCGTTCGTTGGCAAGGAAATGGACTCTGAGGCTGAATCTGAGGAACATGAGGAAGACGAGGCATCTGAGGAGTTTGAGTCTGGTGTGGCGAGCCTGGCTCTCACTACTGCTTTCGTCAGCAAGTTGTAAGTGCATCTAGTGCCCCTTAGTGATTTTGGTGTATTGAAGACTTATAGGTTAAGGGACTAATGCGTTTGTGAGTGTACACATGTCTATAAGTCTATGAGGAGTTTGATATTTATAGGAAAAGTCGACCCCTAAAAATGAATATCTTCGACTGAAGATTTTGGTATTTCTGAAGACTTCCATGAAGACTTTGAAAGTGAAGAAATTGATGTGTCCGTGAAGACTTGATATTCATGCAAGGAATATGAAGCTTGAAGACTTTCGTTTTCATAGTTTTGTTTTTCTCTTTCTTGAGTCATAGGAAACACCGTACTGTTAAAGGGGGTCGAGGAAATACTAAGGAAAAATTTCCATGTGATGCCCAACTCAAAATCCTACACCTACCAATCCCTTCGAGTGAAGCCATTGGAAATCTCATACAGTTCAGTCAATTTCTTCAGTGACAGAGACGAAGTTCTTCTGGTCTTTGAGGAATTTGTCCTGACTGAGGAGTTAGGAATTCGCTAGTGCGGATTGCCTACACAGTGAGCCTTGAAGATTTTGCTACTCAAAATTCCGACCATTGTTGTGCTATGCGCGAGCTGTCCCAAAATATCTATCCACCTAACGGTCATATCATTGAAGGACATTTATGTCTTATCATGTCGGGCTGCTCCCTAGGCTATAAATAGCCGCCCCCTACAACCACTAGCTAGTTGGCTGCTCCGAGAGAAACTGACACTTGTCATTTGAGAGCAACCCATCCTTTGAGGACTTTGAGCGAAGATCATCAAGTCAGGAAAAACCAAAAAACCCAAAACCCAAACACCTACAAACCCCAAGTGATTGAGCATCACTGAAGAGATTGATCATGCGTGGATCCGACGCCTGTTACCTTTTAAGACTGTGCTTCTTCCAGACGGTTAGACGTCATGGTCTAGAGCATCCAAGAGGAATTGTGGATCGCCAAGTGACCAAGTTTGTGAAGGTTTGGAAGTCGCCTGAAGACTTACCACGAGTGATTGGATGAGGTCCGTGTGACCTTAGTTTAAGGAGAATACGGTGAGGACTGGGTGTCCTGAGCTGCGTGTTCAGGACTGGGTGTCCGGGACTGTGTGTCCTCGAGTTTAAATACTCAGCCGCTCCAACCAGACATACAACTGAGACAGCAGTTGGAACTGGTCTACCAAATCATTGTCTTCACCAAGCTTACTGGTTCTATTCCCTCAACTCTTTCATTTCCTCATAATTGTGTTGTGTGTTTGTTCATATCTGTGTTTGAAGACTTTGACTGGAGACTTTCTCAATTTCCTCAGTTCAATTTCTTCAGTCTGTTTGTCTTCATCCTGTGTTATCCTGTGATTACGCTTCCTGTACTCTGTGCCTGTCTTCATTTCATCATGATGACTATGCTTGTATTCTGTTATGTTTACTTTTGATTACTTATTCCGCTGCTAGTAGTTCTTCGCTAAGGAATTTCCTCATCGACAAATTCCTCAGTGAAGAATTTCATAAAAATCGCCTATTCACCCCCCTCTAGTCGATATAACGCACTTTCAATTGGTATCAGAGCAAGGTACTCCGTTGTTCTGTGTGATTTTGGTTTAACTGCCGGGAGTTTTAGTTATGTCGACCGTAGGTATGACGAAAGTGACATGCCCCATCTTTGACCGTCACGAGTATCCCAAGTGGAAGGCCATGATGAAGAAACGCCTCATGGCGATGAACAACGAGCTGTGGACCGTCACTGAGATTGGTCTGACCGATCTGTGCAAGATGGCGGAAGCTGATGACATTCGCAAGTACACTCTTCTCAACCTCACGGCAAAGGATGTCATCTGCTCCAGTCTGTCACAAAATCAGTTCAGGAATATCATGCATCTCGATCATGCGAAGCTCGTCTCGGACCGTCTCTCTGAGGTCTATGAAGGTCATCGAACCTGTCGTGATCCTTGGTTTGAGGACTTCAAGGAATCTCTCAAAGCGATGACATTCGAACCAGAATCATCATCTTCTGCATCATGCCTTATGGCAAAAGATGCTGAGGTAACTGAATGCTACCTATCCGAGTCTAGTGATGATGAATCTGGTGATGAATTTGGACCCAGCTATGTCAAACTTGCTTCCCTTGCCACTAAACAACAAAGAGCTTTGGAAAAGGTTTACTACATGCTAAATAAGAGCGATGATATGTTGGGTGAAGAAATGGATCAGTCAAAAGCTTTGGCTGAAAGTCTTCAGAGACTTCATACTAAGTATGACACCCTTCAAGATCATCATAACACTCTCTTATCCGATCGTGAGAAGCTTTCTTATGAATTTCTTCAAAGAAAGCAAGACCTTGAGAAGCTAAGAGTGAGTTATGAAGATCTTCAGAAGGAGCACGATTCATTACTTGCTCAAAAAATCAGCGCTTCTCAGGAAGAATTTGTTCCTCCGTGCTTGAAGTGCATTGAACGTGAATCTGCTAATTCTTCACCTGAATGTTCAAATGCAGCTAACGTTTCAAATTCTTCACATGCCTCTGCTATCACTGATTCCTCATCTGAGGACATTGCTAGTATCACTGACGATGCAGGGCTGAAGGAATTGTACACGACAGGCATGTACAAAAGCCTCAAAGGGCATCAGGCTCTTTGTGATGTGCTTAAAAAGCAGATCCTCAATAGGAACCCTAGGAAAGAGGGTATCGCCTTTGAGAGGAAACTCAATGCTGATGGTACATATTGGAAGCCTGAGCAGTACCCCAAAACTACATGGGTTGCTGCAAAGGGACCTCCAGTTGATCCATCTAACTTATCTGGATTTGCATGTGAATCTCCGCATTCTGATGATGAGTCAATTGACTCCAACTATAAACTGTTCAAAAATCCGAATGGTGAAGTATTTGCTAGATATGTTGGCACTAACTGCAGGAACGGCTCCCCTATGAAGAAAATCTGGGTTCCCAAAAGATGCCTTGAAAATCTTCAGGTGAATGTCATCATGACACCACCTGTGAAGAATTGGAACCCCAGATCAAATTCTTCATATGGACCGAATTCTTCATATGGATTCAAGTCCTCATACGGACCAAATTCCTCATATGGATCAAAGTCCTCATATGAACATCATCGTGCTAACCCGTCTGTTTCGCAGGGAAGATCTAAGGATTATGGATATGTGCATTATTCTTCAAATCATTATGTCCATAAGTCCTCGAAGAATTTCTCTGCATACTCTTATGCTTACTCTAACTCCTCTTATGTGAAACGAAATGGACTGGCTTCTATGCCATCCTTCTCGTATGGAGCTCGCAGAATGATGAACTCTTTGCCACCCCTTCAGATGTGGGTGGTGAAGAAAAAGAACTAATCTCTTCTGTAGGGTCAGGTCTCCAGACGCACGTAATCGTCTGAAGAATTTGCTGGAGACCTGAGCACGCCTGATAGGACGCAGGCTAATCATGAAGAAATGAACTTTCATTTCTCACGTCCTCATATTGCTTTATCAGTTCTTTTACTTGATAAAATTGATCTGATGAATTGATGTCATATTCTTCACTAATGAAGTATATGAGTTTGTAAGCTGCACTAATTCATCTGCAGGATGATCAACCCAAAGCCACTGAGTGGGTCCTCGATAGTGGATGTACAAACCACATGACTGGTGACAATAATCTATTGATGGATGCTCCATTATCTCCATCGCATCTGAAGCATATCATCTTTGCTGACAAAGGCAAAAGTCAGGTATTGGGTCTAGGTAAGGTTGCGATTACAAAGGATTGACACATGGACAAAGTCATGCTTGTGGAGTCCTTGGGATACAACCTTATGTCTGTCTCAATGCTTTGTGAGCTTGATATGGTTGTTGTCTTTGGCAAGTACCATTGTGTTGTGGTTATGGAAGCTGACAATTCCAAAGTCTACGAAGGCTTTAGGAGAGGAGACCTGTATATTGTTGATTTCTCTACAGGACCACAACCAGCCATGTGCTTGCAAAAGCTTCAGAAGGCTGGCTCTGGCATCGACGACTTGGTCATGCAGGCATGAGGAATTTGCACACGCTTGCAAAGAAGAAGCATGTCATTGGCATCGAGAATGTCAAATTCCTCAAGGATCACCTATGCGAAGCCTGTGAAGCTGGGAAGATGACGAAGGCCAAGCATCCAGCAAAGACTATCATGACCACCACTCGCCCGTTTGAATTGCTTCACATGGATCTCTTTGGTCCTAATCATTATGCTGCTATTTCAAATGAAGCATCTCAATATGGCTTTGTTATTGTTGATGATTATTCTCGCTACACATGGGTACACCTTGTTACTTACAAACATGAAGTGTAGGAAGTCTTCAAACGATTTTCCTTGAGGGCTTCAACCAACTTTGGTGTGAAGATCAAGCACATCAGATGTGACAATGGCACTGAGTTCAAGAATTCTGGTCTCGATGACTATCTTGATGAACTTGGTATTACTCATGAGTTATCTGCTCCTTACACTCCTCGGCAGAATGGCGTCGTGGAGCGCAAGAACAGGACTCTTGCTGAGATGGCTCACACTATGCTTGATGAATACAAAATATCTTGTCGTTTCTGGACTGAGGCAATTGATACTGCGTGCCACATCATCAACAGAGTATATCTTCACAAATTCTTCAAAAAGACTGCCTATGAACTCCTCATTAATAAGAAACCCAATGTAAGTTATTTCAAAGTCTTCGGTGCTAAATGGTGGATTAGAGATCCTCATCACAACTCAAAATTTGCACTGAAAGCACATGAAGGTTTTATGCTTGGTTACGGAAAGGACTCGCACACCTACAGAGTCTTCAACAACGTTCTTCACAAAGTTGTTGAAACTGTAGATGTGCGGTTCGATGAAACTAATGGCTCGCAAAGAGAGCACCTACCTATTGTGATAGATGAACCAGCATCCGAGGAAACTATCAAGTTCAAGGCTACTGAGGATGTCATTCCTACTGAAGAATCTGCTGAAGAATTCATTCCAGAACATGAAGAACGTCGGGCTAATGCACCTGAAGAAAATGCTGAAGATAATGGTGTTGAAGAAAACGCTGATCAAATTCTTCAACGACAACCAGCTCATCCTCGCATTGCAAAAGAAGTGCAAGTTGAAAAGATCATCAATAACATCAGAGCGCCAGGTCCTCTCACACACTCAAAAGCTTCACATTTGTCTAACTTTTGTGGGCACTATGCTTTTGTCTCTATTACAGAGCCCATTAAGGTAGATGAAGCATTTCTGGAGCCTGAGTGGATTTAGGCCATACAAGAAGAATTACATTAGTTCGAGCTCAACAATGTCTGGGAACTGGTCAAATGTCCAGATCCTCGCAAGCACAATATCATCGGCACAAAGTGGATCTACTGCAACAAGCAAGATGAAAATGGCCTTGTGGTGAGGAATAAGGCACGCCTTGTAGCTCAAGGCTACACACAGGTTGAAGGAATTGATTACGATGAAACTTTTGCACCTATTGCTAGACTTGAGGCTATTCGCATATTACTTGCTTATGCTAACCATCATGATATCACTTTATGTCAAATGGATGTGAAAAGTGCATTCCTCAACGGTAAGCTTGAGGAAGAAGTATATGTTGCTCAACCCCTAGGTTTTGAAGATCCAAAGAATCCTGACAAAGTCTTCAGACTCAACAAGGCACTCTATGGCCTCAAGCAGGCCCCACGGGCTTGGTATGATACCTTGAAGGAACTCTTAATGAAGAAAGGCTTCAAACCCGGTTCACTCGACCCTACTCTTTTCACTAAATCTTATGATGGTGAATTGTTTGTGTGCCAAATATATGTTGATGATATTATCTTTGGCTGTACTGACCAACGTTATAGTGATGAATTTGCCTATATGATGAGTGAATAATATCAAATGTCTAGGATGGGATAGTTGAAATTCTTCTTGGTCTTCAAATTCGTCAACAACGCAATGGCATATTCATATCTCAGGAGAAATACCTCAAGGATGTACTGAGGAAATTCGGCATGCAAGATTGCAAAGGCGTCAAAATTCCTATGCCCACAAATGGCCATCTGTGCACTGATGAAAATGGTATTGACTTCGATCATAAGGTATACCGCTCCATGATAGGTTCCTTATTGTACTTATGTGCATCTAGGCCAGATATAATGCTTAGTGTTTGCATGTGTGCCCGATTTCAAGCTACACCGAAGGAATCACACCATAAGGCTGTGAAGCATATTCTTCGATTTCTAGCTCACACACCAACACTTGGATTATGGTACCCCAAGGGCTCGGCTTTTGATCTCATTGGATATTCTGACTCTGACTATGCTGGTGATCGTGTGGACCGCAAGTCAACATCTCGTACATGTCATTTCCTCGGACGATCTTTGGTCTGTTGGTCCTTGAAGAAACAGAACTGCATATCACTATCTACTGCTGAAGCTGAGTACATTGCCGCTGGTTCTTGCTGTGCCCAATTGCTATGGATGAAGCAAACTCTCAAGGACTACGGCGTCAACATGAAGAATGTGCCTCTCTTCTGTGACAATGAGAGCGCCATCAAGATTGCTCACAACCCAGTTCAGCACTCGAAGAGAAAGCACATTCAGATTCATCATCATTTTCTTCGTGATCATGTGTTGAAGGGCGACATTTCTATTGAGCATGTGAAGACTGAAGAACAGCTAGCCGATATCTTCACAAAGCCCTTGGATGAGAAGAGATTTAGCAAGTTGCGGTGTGAGCTAAATATCCTAGAATCTTCGAATGTTCTTTGAAAAGGACACTCATCCTAACACTTATGCAAAATTGATGACTTAGATGTGCAACACATAAAGAAACGTTTTTCTTCAATCAATGAACAATAACACTCTTAGTGTGAAGAAATTAATGAAGAATTTGATCCTCAGAACCCTACGATAATTGTACGCGGTGTCTGAAATCATCATTCTTATACGGTGGGTCACGCCACCACCAAAAGTTGAAATTCCTCAAATTATTCATATTCTTCAACTTTGCATAGTCTTCACTGGTTCCGTCGTTTTTCTTCATTGGCTATATATATATATGAGTTTATATCCTCTACAGCATTCACTTATTGCTATTTCTTCAAGTTGGTTCTCTACTAAGTGAATGTGATCGGACCCTTCCCCTCTATGCTATACTCAACCCAATCTGTTCACAAATTCTTCATGTGTGTTCTATTTGAAACTCGTTCAAAATCTTCACTGTGTCCTTGTCAACTGAAGAAATTGCGAACGGAACTAAACCTATCTTATCGAAATTTTTGGCTTTGCCGCTCAAACCGTTCCGCATCCCAAGATACACTTATCCACTCACCCATGATCTAACACGATCTCCACCTCTCACTACGTGGGTGACACATGTCATGCGAATGAGAAGGGTCAGGGGCACGTTCATTCAATTTCTTCGGGCGAGCAGTTTTTCACCGTGGCTATAAATACCCCTGCTTCCCTTCCTCACTTCTTTTACTCCGCTCGACCTCTCTCTCCAGCTCGAGCTTCTCAAACCCTAGCGCCACCGCTACTTCATCGCCGCCGGTGAGGAAGAGCTTCACTGCCTCGACCTCGTCGCCGACGTACTCACGACGACCGCGTAAATCTTCACTCCGCCGTCGCCGTAGCTATCTTCCTTCGCCAAGTTAGGGCGTGGAAGATCTGCACACACGAACTTCACATCTCCTCACTCCAGTTCGTCGTGTTCTTCGTCTAGGGTAATTAAAAGTTACTTTTACTACCCTCGTTGATTTGAATGTTTATCTTCAAAATCTTCAAAGGTGTTTTTCTTCATAGATTCACACACTAAACACCTCACAAGTCATCTGTTCTTGACTCGTTTCTCTAAGCCATGTTGTTTCTTCAAGATTCCTCAAATGTGTGGATTTTTAATCTACACATCTCTGGAACCTAAGACAAAGAACGCTTAATGAAATTCTTCAAGACTCATCTGGTCAAATTCCTCTAACTTGTTCTTTTGAAAAACCCTCTGAGAACGCATATGACCTCTCGAAATTCCTCGCAACTATACTCTGTTCACAAGTACACATGTCATTTGCAGCATTCCTCGAAGAAAAGTTGCATTCTTCTTCAGAGAATTCAATTGTTCAAATTCCTCAACTAAAGAAAATGGCTGACGGTAAGAAGCCACAGAAGGGAGGAAAGAGGCATGAGGTAAATACAGTGTTTGAGATCCCTAATGACATATATGTTGGGTACTGCACACCTACTGAGGAAACCAAGAATGAGCGCAAAGTGCGCATTCAAAAGATAGAGAGGAGATGGGCAAGAGAATGGAGGGAGTACAGATATGTCACTCCTAAGTACATGAAGAAGTTCGCACTCAATCCTCCATGCCCAAGAGCTCCACCTGGCCAAATCGCTGATCCCACCAGCCTCAAGCGCGGTGAGGAATATCCTAATGAATGGGCCAAGCCCCAAGCCAAGCTGGCTAAGCAAGCCAGAGAAGCAGTGAGGAAATTTAATGAAGACTCTGCTGCTGCTGCTGCTGCCTCTGCTGAGGCCTTTGCTGTCAAGACAAAGAAGGCTATGTCAAAGAAGCCTGCGCGCAAGCCAAGTGCTTCACCAACAATGCCCTCAAGGCCAAGTTCCTCATCAATGCCCTCACGGCCAGAATCCTCAAAGCCCTCACGGAAAATTCCTCATGCTGCTCCTGTTCCTCCAAAGTCCTCAGCTCCTCCGCCAAAGCCTTCAGCTGTTCCGACTAAATCCTCAGCACCTGTGCATCTCGCCTCGTGCCAAAGGACCGCCCGCATCTCCATTGCCTCAGGTGTCTTAGTTAGTTCCTCAGCTGCACCAAGTTCCTCAGCTGGCCTCTCACTGCTGAAGACAAAGGCCACTACTGGACAAGGTCCTCGCCCAAGTCCTCAAAAGAAGCAAGTCGCTTTCCAAGTGTCGTCTGATGAAGATGAAGCTGATGATGATGAACTTGCAGAAATCATCAGAGACAAGCAAGTCAGGGCCGCTAGAGCCAAAGGATCAGAGGTGCCACTGCTTTTGGATCCCAAGGTGATCCTCGACTACATTGATGATTGGCACAAGGACCCCAACACTCCCTTGCCTGCCTTCAAGCTGACTCCTGGCCAGAGTCACATGCTGACCCACTTCATTCAAGAAGAAAAGTGGAAATTTGAGAAGGCCAGGCAGATCAAGAAAGCGCAGTACAAGAAAGAGCGCTATCTGAAGAAAAGCGTTGTCTCTATGACAACTGAAGAAGTTGTCAATATTCAGACTGAGATTAAGAAACTCAGTGATAACTTTGACGCATATCGCGCTGATTGGCTTGGAGCCAAGGTTCGTTTTGTGAAACTTGCGGATAACTTCACTTCCAATGTTGCAGCCCCAACGCAACAGGAAATTCCTCAGGCTGAAGCATCTGCTCAGCCTACTGAAGAAAATGCCAGCACCGCTGATGACAATCAGGCTGCTGAAGATAATGTGAGTTCCAGGGCTGATGACTGCATTCCAGCCGCTGAAGAAATTGCCAGGGCACCCACTAGTGGTGTGCCTGAAGAAAATCAACCAGATTCCTCAGCTGCTCCTGCACCAACTTCAACTCCAATCCTTCCATCTGCATCATATGTGAAGAAGACCAAGGCTACAGAGCGTGCTGCAGTGAAGAAAAGGAAAGCATCAGTTGCTTCGGATTCTTCAGCTCTGAAGAAAATGAAGCCCATGATAAGTTCATTTGCAAATCCGATTGATGTTGTTCCCATCTCAACCAGGCTATCAAAGGACCTTGTTCCTTTTGATGAAGAATATGTGATCCCTAGCGGATCTGATGAAGAAACTCCTTCTGCTGCTTCGTCTGAACCGCTGGATAAAGAAATAGAAGTGGATGCGATCCCTTCAACACCTATCATCTCCTCGCATATGCCTCAGTTCACAGCTGAAGAGGTTGGCGTTGAAGAAATGGAAGATGAAGATGTGGACATTGGCTGCTCCACACCCGTAATCAGTGATGAATTCTGGGAAAGTCAGCATCTAAACTCTCCAATGTTCACCCCTCTACAGCAAATTCCTCAGTCCCCCACACAAACTGTTCACATGGGCTTTGAAGAAACTCATCCCACTGCATCTGTCCATGAGGAAATTCCAGATACTAGCGCTGAAGAAACTGCTGCTGCTGAACAACCAATGACGCAGACTGCCACTGAGGAGGAACCAGAAATTCCTCAGCCTGAAGAACCTGCGATTGAGATTCCTGAGGTCGTGATGCAACTCACTGACACTCCTCTGCCGAAGCCAAAGGATCCATTCTCACGCAAGCAAAAGTTCAAGGCTGATGATTTCTTCGGAGAGCACGTATTCTTCGAAGATTACAACCCATATGACTCTGCTCGCATTAGGAAGAGGCGTTTCTGGACTGCTAGTCAAGCCAATTTCTATTCCTCAGTGTTGTCCAACAAAGATAAGATCTTCTACCATGAGCATATTCCTCACGTGGATATGGAATCTCTGCCATGCTTCACAACAGTCCTCAGTGTTCTTCACGATGCTGGACTGCTAAACTTTTGCTCTGACATCTGCGATTGGAATGAAGAACTGATTCTTCAATTCTATGCAACGCTACACATCACCGGAGATGCTGAAGATGTGAATTCATGGGTGCTGGACTGGATGTCTGAAAACACTCACTACACTGCACTAGCCTTTGAATTGCTTCATGCTCTACCACTCAGTCCTCCCCTTGAAGAAGCTCGCTGCATCTACAGTGAACCTGAGCTCACACATGATTACATGCAGGTGCTGATGAAACCTTTGAAGCTAGGTCAAGCACCAAGAACCAAATTCCTCATGAAGGAATTGTTGTACGTGCCCAGAACTGTCTATCGTATTCTTACGAGGACAATCAGCCCCATCAAAGGCTACGACTCATCTGATGAGGAAATTGTTGGCATCATGAAGAATCTGGTATTCAACATCGTTCATGGCATTCCTGTCAATTATCACGATTTCTTCATGAGGACTATGGCCAATGTTGCACTGTCTCCGTTTGAGTTGAAGCCTTATGCACCTTGGATTATGAGATTCCTCAGGACAAGGTTTTTAGTCAACTACAAAGCTGATTTCCAGAATCACCTCAGCTACTTGCCCCCAATTGAAGTCCTCAAGCAGACATATTCCTCAGTTGATGCAAAGGGCAAGGCACCAACTGTAATAGATGAAGGCATGCGTCCATTGGATGGTCAGTTTCGCAAAGCTGCATCTTATTCCACCAATGATGACTCTGCCACACATGACTCTGCCAATGCACCCAAGTCCACTCCTCAAGCCACTGCTCCGCGTGTGATGACTGACCGTGAACTTCTGCTTAGTCTTCACCAGAAGGTGGATCGAAATCACAAATGGGTTAAGCGTTAGTTTGGTTCACTTCTTCCCAACATGACTGCCACACACAATGCAGTGAAGAAAAACCACTACTACCTCCATCAAGTCTTCGGTCGCACCTGGGCAATCCTGTCACATCTGTATGGTGAAGAAGATCTTAAGAACATGGGTCTCAAAGAAGATTTTGACTGGTCTGCACCTCCACCGAAGAATTCAAGAAGTTCAAGGTTCCTTCTCTGGTGGCCAGCTCATATTCTTCATCGCGTGACACTGATGAACATGAAGATTTGGACGACACTGCGGCAGGGCCTACATCAACAAACGACCCCACCAACGCTGGCGCTCCTTCATCAACATGATTATCTTCAGGGGCGTTAGTCCTCATTTTCGATCCTTTTCATCATTCGATGACAAAGAGGGAGAAATATGAGTTAGTCTTCAAGCGGGTCTACTATATGGGCGTTTTTTGCTAAGTTACAACTCTCGTTCTTCTGAAACTTTATTGGTCGAGTTGTAATCTTAAACCCGATGGTGCTATGATACTTTTGATGCACTGTGCTCTGATATTTTTGATGCACTATTCTGCATGCTTATTCCTCGTTAATATTATTGCACGCATGCTGAATTTCATCAGGCACCATATTTCATCATGCATTTCAAATTCTTCATATTATATGTTAAATGCGTGTATGAATTACAAGATATAGGGGGAGAACTCCATGATTCAACTCTTCAACTGTGCATTGCTTCAAAAGAAAACTCCTCACTATGCACATCTCCAGGGGGAGTTCTTCTATATCTTGCAATCAAATTCCTCAATATCAGTAGTTACACTTCATATGTTTATCCCCGTTGAAAACTTAACCTATATTGTCATCAATCACCAAAAGGGGGAGATTGTAAGTGCATCTAGTGCCCCTTAGTGATTTTGGTGTATTGAAGACTTATAGGTTAAGGGACTAATGTGTTTGTGAGTGTACACATGTCTATAAGTCTATGAGGACTTTGATATTTACAGGAAAAGTCGACCCCTAAAAATGAATATCTTCGACTAAAGATTTTGGTATTCCTGAAGACTTTCATGAAGACTTTGAAAGTGAAGAAATTGGTGTGTCCGTGAAGACTTGATATTCATGCGAGGAATATGAAGCTTGAAGACTTTCGTTTTCATAGTTTTGTTTTTCTCTTTCTTGAGTCATAGGAAAGACCGTACTGTTAAAGGGGGTCGAGGAAATAGTAAGGAAAAATTTCCATGTGATGCTCAACTCAAAATCCTACACCTACCAATCCCTTCGAGTGAAGCCATTGGAAATCTCATACAGTTCAGTCAATTTCTTCGGTGACAGAGATGAATTTCTTCTGGTCTCTGAGGAATTTGTCCTGACTGAGGAGTTAGGAATTCGCCAGTGTGGATTGCCTACACAGTGAGGAACATGATAGCCCTGAGGATTTTGCTACTCAAAATTCCGACCGTTGCTGTGCTATGCGCCAGCTATCCCAAAATATCTATCCACCTAACGGTCATATCATTGAAGGGCATTTATGTCTTATCATGTCGGGCTGCTCCCTAGGCTATAAATAGCCGCCCCCTACAACCACTAGCTGGTTGGCTGCTCCGAGAGAAACTGACACTTGTCATTTGAGAGCAACCCATCCTTTGAGGACTTTTAGCGAAAATTATCAAGTGAGGAAAAACCAAGAAACCCAAAACCCAAACACCTACAAACCCCAAGTGATTGAGCATCACTGAAGAGATTGATCCTGCGTGGATCCGACGCTTGTTACCTTTGAAGACTGTGCTTCTTCCAGACAGTTAGGCGTCATGGTCTAGAGCATCCAAGAGAAATTGTGGATCGCCGAGTGACCAAGTTTGTGAAGGTTTGGAAGTCGCCTGAAGACTTACCACGAGTGATTGGACGAGGTCCGTGTGACCTTAGTTCAAGGAGAATATGGTGAGGACTGGGTGTCCTGAGTTGTGTGTTCAGGACTTGGTGTCCGGGACTGTGTGTCCTCGAGTTTAAATACTCAGCCGCTCCAACCAGACGTACAACTGAGACAGCAGTTGGAACTGGTCTACCAAATCATTGTCTTCACCAAGCTTACTGGTTCTATTCCCTCAACTCTTTCATTTCCTCATAACTATGTTGTGTGTTTGTTCATATCTGTGTTTGAAGACTTTGACTGAAGACTTTCTCAATTTCCTCAGCTCAATTTGTTCAGTTTGTTTGTCTTCATCCTGTGTTATCCTGTGATTACGCTTCCTGTACTCTGTGCCTGTCTTCATTTCATCATGATGACTATGCTTGTATTCTGTTATGTTTACTTTTGAGTACTTATTCCGCTGCTAGTAGTTCTTCGCTAAGGAATTTCCTCACCGACAAATTCCTCAGTGAAGAATTTCATAAAAATCGCCTATTCACCCCCCTCTAGTCGATATAACGCACTTTCACAAGTCCATCGTCAACTCTGAAGAAAATGGCTTCACCAACACGGCTGACGGAAACAATGATGACTACGCTCCCACCTATTTCTTCATGGCAAAAGGTACCAAGGTACTCAAATACCCCTCCTCTGAATCAAGTGAGAATGAATCTGATGAAAACCTCAAACCCAGCTACTCCAAACTTGCTAAGATTGTTGTAAAACAACAAAAGGCTTTTGAAAAGTTTCAAAACATGCTACACAAAAGTGATGATATGTTGGGTGAAGAAATGGATCGCACTAAAACCTTGACTGAAAATCTTCAGAGACTTCAGTCTAGGTTTGACAACCTTCAAGGTCATCATAACACTCTCTTATCTGATCATGAGAAGCTTTCATATAAATTTATTCAAAGAAAGCAAGATCTTGAAAAGCTAAAGTGAGTTATGAAGATCTTTAGAAGGAGCGTGATTCATTACTAGCTCAACAAATCAGCGCTTCTCAGGAAGAATTTGTTCCTCCATGCTTGAAGTGCATTGAACGTGAACCTGCTAATTCTTCACCCGAATGTTCAAATGCTGCTAATGTTTCAAATTCTTCACCTGCCTCTGCTATCACTAATTCCTCATTTGAGGACACTGCTAGTATCACTGACGATGCAGGGCTGAAGGAATTGTACATGACAGGCATGTACAAAAGCCTCAAAGGGCATCTGACTCTTTGTGATGTGCTTAAAAAGCAGATCCTCAATGGGAACCCTAGGAAAGAGGGTATTGCCTTTGAGAGGAAACTCAATGCTTATGGTACATATTGGAAGCCTGAGCAGTACCCCAAAACCTCATGGGTGGCTGCAAAGGGACCTCCTGTTGATCCATCTAACTTATCTGGCTTTGCATGTGAATCTCCTCGTTCTGATGATGAGTCATTTGACTCCAACTATAAACTGTTCAAAATCAGAATGGTGAAGTATTTGCTAGATATGTTGGTACTAACTGCAAGAACGGTTCTCCTATGAATAAAATCTGGGTTCCCAAAAGATGCCTTGAAAATCTTCAAGTGAATGTCATCATGATGCCACCTGTGAAGAAGAGGAACTCCATATCAAATTCTTCATATGGACCAAATTCTTCATATGGATCCAAGTCCTCATACAGACCAAACTCCTCACGAGGATCAAATTCCTCAAAAGGATCAAAGTCCTCACATGATTATCATCGTGCTAACCCGTCTGTTTTGCAGGGAAGATCTAAGGATTAGGGATATGTGCATTATTCTTCAAATCATTATGTTCACAAGTCCTCGAGGAATTTCTCTGCTTACTCTTATGCTTACCCTAACTCCTATTATGTGAAACAAAATGGACTGGCTTCTATGCCACCTTTCTCGTATGGAGCTCGCAGAGTGATGAACTCTTTGCTACCCCTTTAGATGTGGGTGGTGAAGAAAAAGAATTAATCTCTTTTGCAGGGTCAGGTCTCCAGACGTACGTAATCTTCTGAAGAATTTGCTGGAGACCTGAGTGTGCCTGAAAGGACGCAGGCTAATCATGAAGAAATGAACTTTCATTTCTCACATCCTCATACTGCTTTATCTGTTCTGTTGCTTGATGAAATTGATCTGATGAATTGATGTCATATTCTTCACTGATGAAGTATATGAGTTCGTAAGTTGCACTAATTCATCTGTAGGATGATCAACCCAAAGCCACTGAGTGGGTCCTCGATAGTGGATGTACAAATCACATGACTGGTGACAAGAATCTATTGATGGATGCTCCCTTATCACCATCGCATCTGAAACATATCATCTTCGCCGACAAAGGCAAAAGTCAGGTATTGGGTCTAGGTAAGGTTGCGATCACAAAGGATCGACACATGGACAAAGTCATGCTTGTCGAGTCCTTAGGATACAACCTCATGTCTGTCTCAATGCTTTGCGATCTTGATATGGTTGTTGTCTTTGGAAAGTACCGTTGTGTTGTGGTTATGGAAGCTGACAATTCCAAAGTCTTCGAAGGCTTTAGGAGAGGAGACCTGTATATTGTTGATTTCTCTACAGGACCGCAACTAGTCGTGTGCCTACTTGCAAAAGCTTCAGAAGGCTGGCTCTGGCATCGACGACTTGGTCATGCGGGCATGAGGAATTTGCACATGCTTGAGAAGAAGAAGCATGTCATTGGCATTGAGAATGTCAAAATCCTCAAGGATCACTTATGCGGAGCCTGTGAAGTTGGGAAGATGACAAAGGCTTAGCATCCAGCGAAGACTATCATGACCACCACTCGTCCATTTGAATTGCTTCACATGGATATCTTCGGTCCTAACCATTATTCTGTAGTCTCAAATGATGCATCTCTCTATGGCTTTGTTATTGTTGATGATTACTCTCGATACACATGGGTACACATTGTTACTTACAAACATGAAGTGCAGGACGTCTTCAAACGATTTTCCTTGAGGGCTTCAACCAACTCTGGTGTGAAGATCAAGCACATCAGAAGTGACAATGGAACTGAGTTCAAGAATTCTGGTCTTGATGACTATCTTGATGAACTTGGTATTACTCATGAGTTATATGCTCCCTATACTCCTCACGAGAATGGTGTTGTGGAGCGCAAGAACAGGACTCTTGCTGAGATGGCTCGCACTATGCTTGATGAATACAAAATGCCTCGTCATTTCTGGATTGAGGCAATTGATACTGCATGCCACATCATCAACACAGTATATCTTCACAAATTCTTCAAGAAGACTACCTATGAACTCCTTACTGACAAGAAACCCAATGTAAGTTATTTCAAAGTCTTCGGTGCTAAATGTTGGATTAGAGATCCTCATCACAACTCAAAATTTGCACCGAAAGCACATGAAGGTTTCATGCTTGGTTACGGAAAGGACTCGAACACCTACAGAGTCTTCAACAACATTCTTCACAAGGTTGTTGAAACTGTAGATGTGCGGTTTGATGAAACTAATGGCTCGCAAAGAGAGCACCTACCTTCTGTGATAGATGAACCAGCACCTGAGGAAACTATCAAGTTCAAGGCTACTGAGGATGTCATTCCTACCGAAGAATCTGCTGAAGATTTCATTCCGGAACATGAAGAACGTCGAGCTAATGCACCTGAAGAAAATACTGAAGAATATGGTGCTGAAGAAAATGCTGATCAAATTCCTCAATGACAACCAGCTCATCCTCGCGTTGCAAAAGAAGTGCAAGTTGAAAAGATCATCGATGACATTAAAGCACCAAGTCCTCTCACACGCTCAAAAGCTTCACATTTATCTAACTTTTGTGGGCACTATACTTTTGTCTCTATCATAGAGCCCACTAAGTTAGATGAAGCATTTCTGGAGCCTGAGTGGATTCAGGTCATGCAAGAAGAATTACATCAGTTTGAGCTCAACAACGTCTGGGAACTGGTCAAACGTCCAGATCCTCGCAAGCGCAATATCATTGGCACAAAGTGGATCTATCGCAACAAGCAAGATGAAAATGGCCTTGTGGTAAGGAATAAGGCATGGCTTGTAGCTCAAGGCTACACACAGGTTGAAGGAATTGATCTCGATGAAACTTTTGCACATGTTGCTAGACTTGAGGCTATTCGCATATTACTTGCTTATGCTAACCATCATGATATCACTCTATATCAAATGGATGTGAAAAGTGCATTCCTCAATGGTAAGCTTGAGGAAGAAGTATATGTTGCTCAACCCCCAGGTTTTGAAGATCCAAAGCATCCTGACAAAGTCTTCAGACTCAATAAGGCCCTCTATGGCCTCAAGCAGGCCCCTCGAGCGTGGTATGATACTTTGAAGGAATTCCTCTTGAAGAAAGGCTTCAAACCCGATTCACTCGACCCTGATAACCCACAAGTATAGGGGATCGCAACAGCTTTCGAGGGTAGAGTATTCAACCCAAATTTATTGATTCGACACAAGGGGAGCCAAAGAATATTCTCAAGTATTAGCAGTTGAGTTGTCAATTCAACCACACCTGGAAACTTAGTATTTGCAGCAAAGTGTTTAGTAGCAAAGTAATATGATAGTGATGGTAACGGTAACAAAAGAGAAATGAAAGCAAAGTAATATTTTTGGTATTTTGTAGTGGTTGTAACAATAGCAACAGGAAAGTAAATAAGCATAAACCAGTATATGGAAAGCTCGTAGGCATCGGATCAATGATGGATGATTATGCCGGATGCGGTTCATCATGTAACAGTCATAACATAGGGTGACACAGAACTAGCTCCAATTCGTCAATGTAATGTAGGCATGTATTCCGAATATATTCATACGTGCTTATGGAAAAGAACTTGCATGACATCTTTTGTCCTACCCTCCCGTGGCAGCGGGGTCCTAATGGAAACTAAGGGATATTAAGGCCTCCTTTTAATAGAGAACCAGAACAAAGCATTAGCACATAGTGAATACATGAACTCCTCAAACTATGTTCATCACTGGTAAGTATCCCGATTATTGTCACTTTGGGGTTAACGGATCATAACACATAATAGGTGACTATAGACTTCCAAGATAGGATCAAGAACTCTCATATATTGATGAAAACATAATAGGTTCAGATCTGAAATCATGGCACTCGGGCCCTAGTGACAAGCATTAAGCATTGCAAAGTCATAGCAACATCAATCTTAGAACATAGTGGATACTAGGGATCAAACCCTAACAAAACTAACTCGATTACATGATAAATCTCATCCAACCCATCACTGTCCAGCAAGCCTACAATGGAATTACTCACGCACGGCGGTGAGCATCATGGAATTGGTGATGGAGGATGGTTGATGATGATGACGGCGATGAATCCCCCTCTCCGGAGCCCCGAACGGACTCCAGATCAGCCCTCCCGAGAGGTTTTAGGGCTTGGCGGCAGCTTCATATCGTAAAATGCGATGATTTCTTCTCTCCTATTTTTTTCTCCCGAAAGCAGTTATATAGAGTTGGAGTTGGAGTCGGGAGGTCTCCAGGGGGCCCACGAGGTAGGGGGCGCACCCTGGGGGGCGCCCCCCACCCTCGTGGCAAGGGTGTGGGCCCCCTGGTCTTCATCTTTGGCAAGGATTTTTTTTATTGTAAGATATTCCGTGGAGTTTCAGGTCATTCCGAGAACTTTTGTTTTCTTTAGATAAAACAGCATCATGGCAATTCTGCTGAAAACAGCGTCAGTCCGGGTTAGTTCCATTCAAATCATACAAGTTAGAGTTCAAAACAAGGGCAAAAGTGTTTGGAAAAGTAGATACGTTGGAGACGTATCAACTCCCCCAAGCTTAAACCCTTGCTTGTCCTCAAGCAATTCAGTTGACAAACTGAAAGAAATAAATAAAAACTTTTACAAACTCTATTTGCTCTTGTTGTTATAAATATGTCAAGCTAGCATTCAAGTTTTCAGCAAAGATTATAACTAACCATATTTGCAATAATTCTCAGGTTTCATGATTACCCATATCAATAGCATAATCAACTAGCAAGCCATAATAATAAATCTCGGACGACGACACTTTCTCAAAACAATCATAATATGATATAACAAGATGGTATCTCGCTAGCCCTTTCTGAGACCGCAAAACATAAATGCAGAGCACCTTTAAAGATCAAGGACTGACTAGACATTGTAATTCATGGTAAAAGAGATCCAATCATAGTCACACCCAATATAAATTAACAGTAATGAATGCAAATGACGGAGGTGCTCTCCAACTGGTGCTTTTTAATAAGAGGGTGATGACTCAACATAAAAGTAAATAGATAGGCCCTTCGTAGAGGGAAGCAGGGATTTGTAGAGGTGCCAGAGCTCGGTTTTGAAATAGAGGTGAATAATATTTTGAGCAGTATACTTTCATTGTCAACATAACAACCAAGAGATGGCGATATCTTACATGCTACACACATTATAGGCGGTTCCCAAACAGAATGGTAAAGTTTACACTCCCCCTCCACCAACAAACATCAATCCATGGCTTGGTCGAAACAACGAGTGCCTCCAACATACATCAGGTCCCAGGGGGAGTTTTGTTTGCAATTATTTTGATTTAGTTTGCATAAAGCATGGGACTGGGCATCCTGGTGACCAGCCATTTATCTCGTGAGTGAGGAGTGGAGTCCACTCCTCTTGAGAATAACCCGCCTAGCATGGAAGATATAGACAGCTCTAGTTGATACATGAGCTATTCAAGCATACAAAACAGGATGATTATTTGAAGGTTTAGAGTTTGGCACATACAAATTTACTTGGAACGGCAGGTAGATACCGCATATAGGAAGGTATAGTGGACTCATGTGGAATAACTTTGGGGTTTAAGGAGTTTGGATGCACAAGCAGTATTCCCGCTTAATACAGGTGAAGGCTAGTGTCGGTGTCAAAACCGGCGGATCTCGGGTAGGGGTTCCCGAACTATGCGTCTAGGCTGGATGGTAACAGGAGGCACGGGACATGGTGTTTTACCCAAGTTCGGGACCTCTTGATGGAGGTAAAACCCTACGTCCTGCTTGATTAATATTGATGATATGGGTAGTACAAGAGTAGATCTACCACGAGATCAGAGAGGCTAAACCCTAGAAGCTAGCCTATGGTATGATTGTCTATCGTCTGTATCGACTAGCATGGCCTCGGTTTATATAATGTGCCAGAGGCCTAGGATAACAAGAGTCCTAGCCGAATACGCCGGTGGGGTGGAGTCCTTGTCTTGATTGCCAAGTCTTGTGGAATCTTCCCTGTATGCGGCAGTTGTCCGAACTGGCCCATGAGTATACGGCCACGGGGGTCCTCGGCCCAATCTAACAGATCGGGAGATGACGTGTTGAGTACCCCTAGTCCAGGACACCGTCAATAGCCCCCTGAACCGGTCTTCAAGTTAGGGACGATCCTCGATTCTTCCGAACTATTCTTCATCTTCTGTCGTCGGTCTTGAAAGCTGGTTCAACAAATCTTCCTCGATCTTGAGGATTCCCGAAATGCATTCGACGGGTTTACACGTCGGGTATCCGAGGAGCCCCTTTAAGTTTCCTTCCTTTATCAATGCCTTGTTTATTTTTATGCCACACCTTGGGTTTGAAGTTGTTCCCGGGAGGCAATGTCCTCTTGCATCCGAGCTCCAATGCCGGACTGCATTCGAGGTATCTTTTGCAGCCAAGCACCAACGTCGGACCGCTTCCCAGCTCCAATGCCGGAATGTATCCGAGCTCCAACGCTAGACTATGTATCCGAGCTCCAACTCCGGACTGTATCCGAGCTCCAACGCCGGACTATGTATCCGAGCTCCAAAGCCGGACTGTATCCGAGGTGTCGTAAATCACCTTGGTTCAAAGAAGTTTGAAGGAGTTTACCGAGCTTAATGTCAGAAATGCCCTCTATGGAGCCAGCCACTAGCGCCCGAGCTTTATGCCGGGCTGCTTCCGAGGTGGTGCACCACCCTGAATGTGGGCCGATTTTTGTGAATATTTTTTATTGGTGCAATTTATTCTCTGCCGAGATATATAGCCAGTAGCCCTCAAGGTGTGTATCGGTCTAAAACCCGAGATGCACCTGAAGGATGACGTAAGACCGCTGATCCCAGTAGCCACTGAGACTCAGGTTGATTTGCAAAATCGGCCTGAGGATCAAGTCCAAGCTCGGCAGAATACTTCGGGACACTAAAAGCGGCATGCTCAGTCCTCGAGACTCAGGTTGGGTGCGGCCGACCAACCTGAGGATCAAAATCTGCTCGGAAACTATATTGCACATAAAATTTTCTGCATTGGACAAGCAATGCAGTAGCCCCCGAGACACTGGTTGGGTGGTAACACCAGATCAAGGGATCAATGTGCCCCTTTAATATTTGTAAATAATCAGCCCGAAGCCCAGTAGCCCCCGAGCCTTAATGTGGGCACGGGTGGCCGAATTAAGGATCAATATCCATAGTAAAATCACAAATTATGTGAAATGACTCTATGTATCCAAGTACTTTACGTCACTAATGCTCGGATCCGCATTGTACAAAACTTTGTTGACCGACCATCGGCTTCCACCTCCTCGGCCAGTAGCCGAGGAGTGTTTGTCCTACTTTATAAAGCCTTTATGAGGGAAAAGATTTACAACAAACAAGGCAATCTGGCCATACGGTTTTATAAACAAAGGTACACAGAGAGTTATATTACTGTTTAACAGAAGAAATGTCTTCCAAAGAAAATAGTCCCGCTATCGGTTCCTTTCTTTGGGTTGTCATGCTAAGCATGATCATTAAACCTCAGCTCTAATGTAAGAGCAAAATATTTAGGATTTAGTTTGGGAGGCCAGTTAATAGCCCCCGGTAGTGTTTGGCGACAGTCGGGGTCAAGCCGTAAACACTTCGGTCAATGTTATGAACGGCCCATCATTTAACATAGTCATCGGATCGCTGACCAGTTTACGCTTATCGTGAAAGTCAGTTTTCGGCTTTCTCCACTGAGGTGCTTAACCATGTGAGCTGGAAGCACAATCGCAGTGGTTCTCCCTTTGCACGCCTAGACGAACAAAATGGAACGTAGGAAGCAAGTGCAGGAGCCGGGCAACCCAACTATTGACCGAAGACACAATTCGAAACTGATGCATATATAGCAATATCTGAGAATGTTTTTGCCGAATCCCTAAAGGTGTCCGGCGTTGCACTGCGAGACTAATGCTGGAAAAGCACAAATAGTTTAAAAGTGCCAAAAAGCTTGGAAAACCAAGAAACGTCAATAAAAACATGACGTCCGAACAATATCAAGTGTTCGGTGCCAATCCGAAAGTTGGTCTTAGAAAAAAGAAGTGCTTCTGTCGTGCTTTAACATGATACATCCTATCTCAAGACTTTGAGCGGGTCAGCCTACGGCTTCAACCTCCTATCCCGAGGGTGGAGTACTTCTCATCAGGCCAGTTTAGGAAACTAAACTCTAGCGGCTTTGAGAGAGAAATTAGGCTCCCCGGCTAGTGACCGCACACTCGTGTCGAAAAAAGGAGTGATAAATAATAGTAATAAAACTTTGCAATGACTAAGAAGAAGAACACTTATTATAAAACGGCTCAAATAAACTTAAGAGCCCCCAAGTGACTTGGGTAGAAGAATGATTGCATGTACTGAAGTACTTATATCATATCTATGTTCAACCAAACTTTAAACGCGTCTTAACCGACCGTCAGCTTCTCCCTCTTCGGTCAAGGACCGAAAAGTGTCATGTACTCCATCGGTCGAGAATATCGACGGTGTTTCCAATAACCAGGCAATCAGGCCATAAGACTGTAACAGACAAAGCGCGCTCAGGGAACTTATGCTATATTACCATGAAGTGTAAGAAGCATCTTCGAAGAAAATAGTACCCCCACAGATACCTTTCTTCGGTGCTCATTGTTATTATGAGACTTGTGCAATAGATGTTTTGTACTCATGAGTTCCGTTGTGTGCCGACCATCATTGAAAACTATACGAGCGATAGCTTTCGGCTTCACCCAGTCTAAGGTCCGGCTGGGCGACGCGATCGTGACAATCGCAGAGGTGCTCCCTTTACTCCCTAGCCGAACAATCGGGAATGTAGGGGTAAACACAGGAGCGAGGCAACCCAGCTTGCAAATCGCTTAAGTCAATATGGTGCATATTGTGGCGTAATACACGAACAAGGAACGAAGCCATACAAGTATAATCATATGCAAGTGGAAAAGCTTCATGAAGGAAGCCCCCAAATGAATTGGGTATTTGAATTTATGCGTCACAAACAAAGTTTGGACAAGGAAATTTTTTACAAGAAACTTTTTTCCAAAAAAGTATAATGCTTGGTCGAACCGAACACAAGTTAGAAATTAAAGCTTTGAGCATGAAAGCAACTTAGCTGGTTAATGTGTTCGGTATTGATGACGTGGTCCGAGCTTGATGCGGGGCAAGGTTCCATCCCCCAAGCTGGTTCCGAGGTGGCGGAGCGGAGAGCTCGACACACCGAAGTGGTGACATAGCACGGTCAATGCAGACCGGCAGAGTGACACCGAAGTCCCCGGATCATTTTTCTGTGCACAAAAAATAGTGCAAACTGGAGATAATAGTAATAATGATTAAAAAAATATTGCATAATAAATAATTTATGCAAAGTGAGGAATAGAAGAAATATGGCCTGGCGCCGAAGTCAATGTCGATGTAGGGCGTCGACGTGATGTAGTAAAGGCATGGCAAAGCCTGAATTCACAGGTCGGTCCGAGCTCCGGATGCGGCGTTCGCCGGACTATGTACGGAAACTGATCGAACCACCACGCGACCGTCGTTAATGCGGTCATCATTTGATAGACCTGTGTACATATCATGGACAAACCAGAGTAATAATTCTTTGGGAAAAATGAACCCAAACAAGCAAAAAATACTAGGATTAATAGCACCTGGTTTATTTGTTGTAGCAATCCGAGGGAAGGTGATTCCCAAAATTGGGACTCGCTCCGCACACCCATTGCCTGATGGGCGATAAAACGACGGCATGGCAATGCTGGTAAAGGTTGACTCGCCGAGGCAAAGCCCTCGGCCCAGCTAACGTGACGGAGCTAGTCGGCTAGTGACGCCGAAGTGTCCGGAGTAGGTTGATGAAGAGATGACGAAGCCCCCGGTCCAGCCGAGATGTCGAAGTAGGTCGGCATGATCGACACCAGCTTGAAGAAGCAATAGTGTGGCCCTGCCGATGCAGGTCGTAACGTGGTCGATGCCGGCTTGATGAAGCGACCGTGCGGCGATGCCGGTATGCCCGCTCCGTGTAATCCGTGGGGCGGCGATGTTGGTGATGATTTATCCTTCGCGATGCCGGACTTTTGTTCGGCTTGCCGAGATGATGATCCGAAGAAGTTGAGCTCGGCTCAACAAAGTGACGTCGTGTCTAGCGTAGGTCGGCAGCCGTGGAGTGATATTGCCGGACTGGTTTGACACCAGCATGATGTTGAAGATCATGTTCAAAAGATCTTAAAGTTAGTGGGATGTGTTCGGGAACAAAACACAATACCCCATACAAAACATCCTTCAAAAGGGATGTCCGAAATCCCGTTCATAAAAAAGATGAAGTCGGGTCGGATTCGTTTTCGCGCGGAAAATAGATCCGAAAAGTGATGCACTAATCGGAAGGTTCCCGGAGTTTGGACGGTCGGACCGAGCTGAAATTTTAAGAGGTGGTAGATATAGGAATTCCGCAGCCGATCAACCGTTGGATCTTCCAAAGGACGTCCGAGCTAGAATCTGGACACCACGCCCTAAACTCATCCAAATTCCCGTTCAGATTTGACAGGGCTCCGGTATATCGTGGATTGCCAGAGATTCCTCCATCGGAACTCGACAAAATTTTCCAGGGTTGTTATAGACTCAATTCCGCACAATTCCACCAAAGTGATCGTCAAAGAGATACTCGAGGAGGTGGTGGCGGCAGATACGAGTTCGCTATCAAAAAAAAAACAGCACGGTCGCTTGAGGGCAATGTTGACGTTGAGCCCCCGAGCTCCATAGATGATTCCTCCATGATCCTGATAGAGATCGGAGTTGATATTTGATGAAGGCCCTTGTCCGAACATGGTGATCCGAACACGGGGCACAATTCTTGGTCGAACCAAGATGACCAATCGAGCTGGTGACGAAGATGTCGAAGTCGCAGTTGATCTGCAGGCAAGCCATCGATCCTTTTGTCAATCACACAGCGGAGCTCTCAATGAAAGCACCAATGTCGGTGTCAAAACCGGCGGATCTCGGATAGGGGGTCCCGAACTATGCGTCTAGGATGGATGGTAACAGGAGGCACAGGACACGATGTTTTACCCAGGTTCGGGCCCTCTTGATGGAGGTAAAACCCTACGTCCTGCTTGATTAATATTGATGATATGGGTAGTACAAGAGTAGATCTACCACGAGATCAGAGAGGCTAAACCCTAGAAGCTAGCCTATGGTATGATTGTCTATCGTCTCTATCGACTAGCCTAGCCACGGTTTATATAATGCACCAGAGGCCTAGGATAACTAGATTCCTAGCCGAATACGCCGGTGGGGTGGAGTCCTTGTCTTGATCGCCAAGTCTTGTGGAATCTTCCCTGTTTGTGGCAGCTGTCCGAACTGGCCCATGAGTATACGGCCACGGGGGTCCTCGGCCCAATCTAACAGATCGGGAGATGACATGTTGAGTACCCCCTAGTCCAGGACACTGTCAGCTAGCAAAAGACTGGGAAGCGACCAACTAGAGAGCGACAACAGCCATGTATATGCATTAAAATTAATAAACATTGGATGCAAGCATGAGTAGGATATAATCCACCATGAACATAAATATCGTGAAGGCTATGCTGATTTGTTTCAACTATATGCATGAACATGTGCGAAGTCAAGTCACTTAAATCATTCAGAGGAGGATACCACCCTATCATACCACATGATAACTATTTTAATAGCATGTTGGCACGCAAGGTAAACCATTATAACTCATAGCTAATCAAGCTAGCACAAGCAACTATGATCTCTAATTGTCATTGCAAACATGTTTATTCATAACAAGCTGAATCAAGAATGATGAACTCATCATATTTACAAAAACAAAAGAGGTTGAGTTCGTACTAGCTTTTCTCATCTCAACCAGTCCATCATATATCATCATAATTGTCTTTCACTTGCACGACCGAATGATGTGAATAATAATAAGAGTGCACGTGCATTGGACTAAGATGGAATCTGCGAGCATTCAATAAACAGGAGAAGACAAAGCAATATGGGGTCTTGGTTAAATCAACAATAAAGCATATAAGAGCCACTTCAACAATTTAATCATGGTCTTCTCCTACTGACCCCCAAAGAAAATAAAAGAAAAGAAATAAAACTATTTACACGGGAAAGCTCCCAACAAGCAAAAGAAGAAGAAGAAATATTTTGGGGTTTTCTTTTTAATTACTACTACAAGCATGGAAAGTAAATTAATTAAAAGCTACAACTATTTTTTTGCTTTTTTCTTAAGGTTTATTAAACACACAAAAAGAAAGCATAAAAGGAAATAAAGTAGCATGGATGATACAATGAAAAAGTATGAGCACCGACATCTAACAATGAGTGTTTGTGAACATAAATGTAATGTCGGTGAGAAATACGTACTCCCCTAAGCTTAGGCTTTTGGCCTAAGCTGGTCTATGGCCACGGCTGGCCTGACTGATATCCATAATAATAGTTGTTGGGGTCGTACTGTAATGCAGCAGCTATCGCCTCCTGAGCTGCAGTGTGGCGACGAGCGGCCTCCGCTCTCCTCTCGTACTCATCTGCCTCCTCTCTGATAATAGTATATCCTCCTCTTGCCTGATAATCAAAAAAAGCAGGAGCAGGGAGAGTAATATGGATGGCACAGCATCTGTCAAAGATTAGTCGGTACTAGAGAAGTGATTCGTTCCTCTCGACAAAATGGTGGGAAACCATAGAATCAAAATCCAAATAAGAAGGAGGCAACTCCATGTCTCCTTCACGAACGTCTATCTCAAGATAATTAGCTAAGCGGGTTGCATAAATTCCTCCAAAGAAATCTCCATTATGTCTATTATGATGTAACCTACGAGCTACAATGTCTCCCATATGATAAGATTGGTCTCCTAACACAGCACTCCTGAGAATGCTAAGGTCAGGGACACACATGTGACATGCTTCATCCTTAGCATTTATACACCTACCTATGAAGAGAGCAAAATAATGTATAGGAGGAAAGTGTATGCTCCATATGGTAGCTTGCGTTATATCTCTAGATTCCCCTACAGTTATACTAGCAAGAAAGTTTCTAAATTCAGATTTAGGAGGATCCCTAACACTACCCCATTGTGAAAGTTTGCAAGCAAAAGTGAAATCCTCTAAGTCCATGGTATAAGATTTGTTGTAAAGATCAAACATGACTGAAGGAGAATTACGCGAAGATGAATACTCAAACCTCCTCACAAAAGAGCTTGTGAGCTCATGATACTGGGGGCATTTGTCTGCCTCAAAGTCCTCAAGACCGGCATTACGCACATATGCGTTAAATTCTTCTTTAATTCCCGCTCGATCCATAAAATTTTTAGAAGGCCACTCACAAGGACGCACTGGAGCTTCTCTTGGTGGCTCTTCGTCAGCATCCCGCATTGCAAGCCTGGGTCCTTGCTTCCTTGAAGAACCACCTTGGAACATTTTCCTAAGCATATTTCTTCATCTGAAAAAATCTGAATTTTTTTAGTACCTTCAAAATAAAAGTAAACCAAATTCAATAATATTGGTAGCAACCACTCCTACAAGTGCCTAGGGCCTATATCATGCATCAAAACTACTTTGACCATATAAATTTGACATGCAAGCTCAAGAACAGGGTCACCTAAGCAGCAAAAATTTGCAATGAATAAAGCACTAGAACAAAAACTAATTGGACCAATGGAGGAGTCACATACCAAGGAACAATCTCTCCAAGCAGTTTTGTGGGAGGTGCTTTGAGCAAGGAGATCGAAAATGGCAGCAAAGAGGGCTGGAAATCATGCTTGAGTTGGTTTTTCATGTTTGGGGGAGGAAGAAGGAGTGTGTGGGTGAAATAATAAGTGGAGGAGGGCCACCGTTGGCCCACGAGGCAGGGGGCGCGCCCTAGGGGGGTGGGCGCTCCCTCCACCCTCATGGCAAGGTGGTTGCCCCCCTGGTGTGTTCTTTGTTCCATAAATCCTCAAATATTCTATAGAAAATCATATTTAATTTTCAGGGCATTTGGAGAACTTTTTTTTCGAGGTATTTTTATATTGCACGGATAATCAGATTACAGACAGAAAATTATTTATATTTACTTCATTTAATATAAATAACAGAAATTAAAAGTGGGTACAGAAGGTTGTGTTTCTAGTTTCATCCATCTCATGCTCGTCAAAAGGAATCCACTAACAAGGTTGATCAAGTCTTGTTAACAAACTCATTCCGATTAACATGAAATCAGAGAAATTTCGAATAACACTAGGTTACCTCAACGGGGATATGCACATCCCCAATAATAAGTATATCATATTTCTTCTTGACAGTAGGAAGAGGAAATTCAAAACCTCCAAATATAATCGATGGAATTTTTCCGATAGAATTGATACTATGAACTTGAGGTTGTTTCCTCGGAAAGTGTACCGTATGCTCATTACCATTAACATGAAAAGTGACATTGCCTTTGTTGCAATCAATAACAGCCCTGCAGTATTAAGAAAAGGTCTTCCAAGAATAATAGACATACTATCGTCCTCGGGAATATCAAGAATAACAAAGTCTGTTAAAATAGTAACGTTTGCAACCACAACAGGCACATCCTCACAAATACCGACAGGTATAGCAGTTGATTTATCAGCCATTTGCAAAGATATTTTAGTAGGTGTCAACTTATTCAAATCAACTCTACGATATAAAGAGAGAGGCATAACACTAACACCGGCTCCAAGATCACTTAAAGCAGTTTTAACATAGTTTCTTTAAATGGAGCATGGTATAGTAGGTACTCCTGGATCTCCAAGTTTCTTTGGTATTCCACCCTTAAAAGTATAATTAGCAAGCATGGTGGAAATTTCGGCTTCTGATATCTTTCTTTTATTTGTAATAATATCTTTCATGTACTTATCGTAAGGATTGGTTTTGAGCATATCAGTCAATCGCATACGCAAAAAGATAGGTCTAATCATTTCAGCAAAGCGCTCACAATCCTCATCATCCTTTTTCTTGGATGGTTTGGGAGGAAAAGGCATGGGTTTCTGAACCCAAGGCTCTCTTTCTTTACCATGTTTCCTATCAACAAAGTCTTTCTTATGATAATGTTGATTCTTTGATTGTGGGTTATCAAGATGAACAACAGGTTCAATTTCTACATCATTATCATTACTAGGTTGAGCATCATTATGAACATTAGCATTAACATTTTCATTAGGTTCATATTCATTGCCAGATTGTGTTTCAGCATCAGACATAGAGATAACATTTGGATTATCAGGTGGTTCAGCAATAGGTTCACTAGAAGTTAGCACATTTCTATCATTTTTCTTTTTCTTCCTTTTAGAAGAACTAGGTGCATCAATTTTATTTCTCTGAGAATCTTGTTCAATTCTCTTAGGGTGGCCTTCAGGATACAAAGGTTCCTGAGTCATTCTACCAGTTCTAGTAGCCACTTTAACATCATAATTATTTTTCTTACTATTCATCTCATTGAGCAATTCCTTTTGAGCTTTAAGTACTTGTTCTACTTGAGTGGTAACCATAGAAGCATGTTTGCTAACAAGTTTAAGTTCACCTCTAATATTAGCCATATAATCACCCAAGTGTCCAAGCATATTTGAATTGTATTTTAATTCTCTACCAAAATAAGCATTAAAGTCTTCTTGCTTAGCCATAAATTTATCAAACTCGTCTAAGCATGGGCTAGCAATTTTAGTAAATGGGATTACAGCTTTATCATATCTATAGAGAGAATTTACCTTTACTACCTATGTCAGGTTATCGAGGTCTGGAGGTTCTTCAATAAGTAAAGGATCAAGATCATATGTTTCTTCAATAGGCGGTAAATTAAGACCATGTATTTCTTCAATAGGAGGTAAATTCTTAACATCTTCAGCTTTAATACCTTTTTCTTTCATAGATTTATTTGCCTCTTTCATATCTTCAGGACTGAGAAATAGAACACCTCTCTTCTTCGGAGTTGGTTTAGGAATAGGATCATTAATTGGAGCAGGAGCTGGCTCAGGAGGTGCCCAATTATTTTCATTTGTCAACGTATTATTCAATAAGATTTCAGCTTCATCCGGTGTTCTTTCCCTGAAAAGAGAACCAGCACAACTATCCAGGTAATCTCTGGAAGCATCGGTTAGTCCATTATAAAAGATATCAAGTATTTCACTTTTCTTAAGAGGATGATCAGGCAAAGCATTAAGTAACTTGAGAAGCCTCCCCCAAGCTTGTGGGAGACTTTCTTCTTTAATTTGCAGAAAGTTGTATATTTCCTTTAAAGCAGCTTGTTTCTTATGAGCAGGGAAATATTTAGCAAAGAAGTAGTAAATCATATCCTGGGGACTATGCACACAACCAGGATCAAGAGAATTAAACCATATCTTAGCATCACCCTTTAATGAGAACGGAAATATTTTAAGGATATAAAAGTAGTGAGATCTCTCATCATTAGTGAATAGGGCGGCTATATCATTTAATTTAGTAAGATGTGCCACAACAATTTCAGATTCATAGCCATAAAAAGGACCAGATTCAACCAAAGTAATTATATCAGGATCAACAGAGAATTCATAATCCTTATCAGTAACACAGATAGGTGAGTAGCAAAAGCAGGGTCAGGTCTCATCCTAGCATTTAGAGATTGCTTATTCCATTTAGCTAATAACCTTTTGAGTTCATATCTATCTTTGCAAGCTAAAATAGCTAAAGAAGCTTCTTGATCAAATAAATAACCCTCAGGAATAACAAGTGATTCTTCATCATCACTTTCATCTTCATAATCAGATTCAATATTTTCAATCTCTCTAGCCCTAGCAAGTCGTTCCTCGAGAAAATCACTAAGTGGCATAGTAGTATCAGGCATAGAGGTAGTTTCATCATAAGTATCATGTATAGCAGAAGTAGCATCATCATTAACATTCGACATATCAGAACGAATAGCAAAAGCAGGTTTAGGTGTCGCAAGCTTACTCATAAGAAAAGGTGAATCAAGTGCAGAGCTAGATGGCAGTTCCTTACCTCCCCTCGTAGTTGAGGGATAAATTGTTGTCTTAGCGTCTTTCAAATTCTTCATAGTGTCCAGCAGATATAAATCCCAAGTGACTCAAAGAATAGAGCTATGCTCCCCGGCAATGGCGCCAGAAATTAGTCTTGATAACCCACAAGTATAGGGGATCGCAACAGCTTTCGAGGGTAGACTATTCAACCCAAATTTATTAATTCGACACAAGGGGAGCCAAAGAATATTCTCAAGTATTAGCAGCTGAGTTGTCAATTCAACCACACCTGGAAACTTAGTATTTGCAGCAAAGTATTTAGTAGCAAAGTAATGTGATAGTGATGGTAACGGTAAGAAAAGAGTAATGAAAGCAAAGTAATATTTTTGGTATTTTGTAGTGATTGTAACAATAGCAACGGGAAAGTAAATAAGCGTAAACCAGTATATGGAAAGCTCGTAGGCATCGGATCAATGATGGATAATCATGTTGGATGCGGTTCATCATGTAACAGTCATAACATAGGGTGACACAGAACAAGCTCCAATTCGTCAATGTAATGTAGGCATGTATTCCGAATATATTCATACGTGCTTATGGAAAAGAACTTGCATGACATCTTTTGTCCTACCCTCCCGTGGCAGCGGGGTCCTAATGGAAACTAAGGTATATTAAGGCCTCCTTTTAATAGAGAACCGGAACAAAGCATTAGCACATAGTGAATACATGAACTCCTCAAACTACGGTCATCACCGGTAAGTATCCCGATTATTGTCACTTCGGGGTTAACGGATCATAACACATAATAGGTGACTATAGACTTGCAAGATAGGATCAAGAACTCTTATATATTGATGAAAACAAAATAGGTTTGTATCTAAAATCATGGCACTCGGGCCCTAGTGACAAGCATTAAGCATAGAGAAGTCATAGCAACATCAATCTCAGAACATAGTGGATACTAGGGATCAAACCCTAACAAAACTAACTCGATTACATGATAAATCTCATCCAACCCATCACCGTCCAGCAAGCCTATGATGGAATTACTAACGCACGGCGGTGAGCATCATGAAATTGGTGTCGAGGGTTGGGTGCGACATATGCCAATGGATGGCTTATCATGGTGGGGGCGAGTAGAACATCGCTGGTGCCTGGAAACGGGATGAGGCGTAGACACGAATGCTGGCGGACTTTACCCAGGTTCGGGGCTCTCCTAGGAGATAACACCCCTAGTCCTGCTCTGCGGGGTCTCCGCATGATCACTAAGGCAAAAGTGAGTACAATGGTGCTCCTTGAGCTGTATCTATGGACAGGAGGAGACTAGACCAGCTGTCCCCCTTCTCTAAGGTCTGGTCTAGTTCTAATGGATCAGAACCCTTTGCATGGGTGCCCTGGGGGGTTTATATAGGCCTACCCCCCTTGGGTACAATGGTAAACCGACTGGGCGCAGGAACCAGCCGTCAGTAGTCGGATTTCGGGTTCCGGAAGACCCTTGAGGTTCGAACACTAGGGTGCGCGTGGAGATTTCACCTCCTACCTACCTGCACTCCTCCGCCTTGCTAGAATCTAAACTAAGGAAAGAACAACACAAGAGACGCAGGGTTTATACTGGTTCGGGCCAACGTTGTGGTGTAATACCCTACTCTAGTGTGTGGTGTGGTGGACTGCCTCTTGGGCTGATGATGATGAATAATACAAGGAAGAACAGCCTTGCGAGGGTGTGTTCTTGGCTGGGGCGACGAACTGCTGGGAGGAGTTCAGTCGCCTTTCTCTCTCTCTCTCTCTTTCTGATCTTCTCTATCTTTCCAACCCTCCGGCCAGCTCCCTTGGCTCTGTGGGTGGCTGGTCCTATTTATAGAGGCGCTGGTCCTCTTCCCAAGTATCGAGCGGGAAGGGAGCCAACAATGGCAGGCTAATTTAAAGGGGGGCAGCTAGTATCAGCTGTCCTGACAAAAGTAGTCTTCGCCTATGCAAAGCTCTGGTGATGACGCCATCTTGGGATCCACGGTGACCTCCTTCTCGTAGTCCTCCTGGTCTTGGTCTTGTTGCACCGAAACGGTAACCTTTGCCTAATGCCTCGGTACTCCGCGGCTGCGCTTGCCCCCTTTACACCAAAGAGGAAGGGAGGACACTGCACGGGCTGGCACCCGCCTGGCGCCCCCGGTCGTCATGGCTTGCGTCATGGGCACCTCGTGAGGTACCCCGCCTTGATCTCTCCGCCTCCTCGTGAGCCAGCCTAACGAGGCCGCGCCTAATGAAGCTCCGCGTCATCCGCCCCGCGAGGCTTGGCCCCTCGCGAGGGTCTTGGGTTTGTGTTGGTGAAGATGGGCCGCGCTGGGCCCCCCTTTGAGCCACGCCGCAGGCCGCAGGCAGGCAAGTATGGGGACCCCCGTTCCCAGAACGCCAACAGTAGCCCCCGGGCCCAAGGCGCGCCCGGACTTGGCCGTGTAGGGAGGCGGAAGGGCAAGAGCGAAGCGCCACGGGCCCTAATAGCCTGCGGCCTTGGATGCCGCATGGCGGTTGATTGGACGTGGGCGCCGTAGCAACCGCGCGAGTTGATAAAGGAGCGGCATCCACCTAGGCTTTGCTTCTTGCTTTCCCCGGTTGCTTCTCAGATCCCCTTTCTCGCACCTCTCCTTCCTTCCTCCAAAATTTCCAGATCCACTCCGCCCGTGTGACCTAGGAAGCCATGGCACCTCGTCAGCCCCCGGCCGTGGCTTGGTACTCGTCTGCCCTGGACCCGCCGAACATGTCGGAGCCGAGCCTCGCCCGGTTGCGCTAGATGGCGACGGCGCGGGGCATCAACGGGGCGAAGGTGTTTAAAGCCGGCTCCGCCACCCCTGAGGGTCAAGGGAGCACCTTCTGTCCGCTCTTCGTAAGTGCCATTGCTGCTGGCCTGGTGCCTCCCTTCTCTGAGTTCTTCTTCTCTGTCCTCCGCCACTATAAGCTACAAGCCCTGCATCTCCACCCCAACTCCGTCCTTCTCCTGGCAATCTTCGCCTATTACTGCGAGGCTCACGTAGGGGTGCAGCCCTCAGTGGCCTTGCTGCGCCACTACTTCTACCTCCGGACCCCTGCGTGAAGCTGGTGTTGGAGAAGATGGACGGGGATCTGAGGCCGGCCAACATGGCGGCGGCGAAGCTGACCGACGCGTCACTGCTGAGGGAATTCCTGGAGCACCAGCTAGCTCCGCTTCGGCAGTACTCACTTCCGATGTGGAGGCCCCTTCCGAGCCCCGCGGCCTTAGCCGACGGAGATCTGGCTATGGTCCTCCAATCTCTGGTTGGGGGAGATGTGGCGAGGTTGGTGGGCGCTCCTACGCCCTTGTTCCTCCGCGACGACTGGGAGCAGGTAGTGGAGTCCATGCCCGTCTTCAACGGGGATGGGCCCGTGCCCATGGAAACTCCCGAGGAACCGGTGGACGTGCCCTCCGACGACTCCAGCGAAGAGGAGGAAGCAGGGGAGCGGGGAAAAGGGCCTGAATCCGAGGCGACTAACAGAGAGTCGAGGGCTCCCCTCCCCGGCGCAGGTCCCGCGTTCTCCGCATCTCTCCGAGCGATGACGACGAGGATGACGACGAAGACGACGACGAGGACAACGACGAGCAGGATGGCAGGAGCTCGCCCCCGATCCCGAAGAAGGACAGGACCGGGCTGATCTCCCGCAGGTCTGCCCCGGCCCCGGGGCGGACCACAGACGCACCTTCCGCCTCCAAGCTTCCCGAGGTTGACCCATCCAGCCGGCTTTCAGGCTTCAAATTTGGCCGGAGGCCGCTTGAGCTCACTGGCGATGACCTGTAAGTATTCGATTCTTGCCTTTATTTCTTGCTCTGCTTTTGAGGCTTGACGTCCGCATTTCTTGGATAGGCTGGTGCCCGCAGCAAAGAAGCCGAAGGGGGCTCCCGAGGTTCCACCCGTGGCAGCGCCTCTGCCTGCGAAGTAGGGTGACCGCGATGCACAGGCTTCTCCTCCCCGGTCGTCCTCACGAGGCCTGGCTAAGCCGGCTGGGGCGAGCTCAGCCCCCACGGCCCAAGTGGCTCCCGAGGTGCTCTTGCCTGCCGCCGCCACTTCAGCTGTCGGGGCACGGCAGACTCCACCTCAGGATGCTGTGGCCGCGCTGCCGTCTTCTCCTCCTACTCCACCAGCTGTTGTCTCTCCGACTCCTTCTGTCGTTCTGGATCGTGTTGTTGCTGAGCTGGACCGACTGCGTCAGGATCTTCTTGGCGCCGACCCCCGCGTGGTGGCCGGGCGCTTGGAGCTGGCTTCAGGATGGGTTCGCTCCGACGCTTCGATTCGGGCGGCGCTGGTCCAGGCCTCGACGGCATGCGACGAGGAGAAGCAGGCTGTCCTTTAGGCGAAGGCTGCTCGGGACGCAACCCTGGGGGAGGTGGTCGACGTCCGTGGACGTTGCAAGGCGCTGGAGGGCGAACTGCAAGATTTGCGGGACCAGCTCACGAACGAGGTCCGCCTTCGCCAAGAGCAGGAAGAAGGCGTGAAGGCTTGCGAGGCGGGTCTCAAGGAGAGGGAGGTCAAGCTCAAGAAACGCCGCGCCCGCCTAGGCGCGCTGGAGCAGGAGTTGGGGCGAGGAAGGCCAAGCTGGACGACGAGGCCCTGGTTCTTGCCGAGGACCGTGTGGCCTTCGCGGAGATGGAGGCGAGGGCTCGCTCCTCACTGAGGACGCTTTACGACAGCGGCCTGGACAGCCCACTGGCTGGCGCCGAGGACGGCCCCGCCAAGCTGCTTCCCTTCCTGGTTCACACTCTTGAAGATGTCGCCCTTGGCCTTGGCCCCGCGGCCGAGGCCGAGGCGCGTGTCCTGTCTTCTGCAGCAATGACGCGGGTCCTCACCCACATCTACCTTCGCGATCCCGGTGTCGACCTTGACAGCCTGCTGGAGCCAGTGAGCGGAGAGCGTGCCGCTGCCGCTGCCGAGGCCGTGAAGGGTCGCATAGAGGCCCTGTTGGGGAAGTTCCGGGCCTTCAGCACCAAGCCGAAGCAAGGCGCTGCCGACCCCACCGCTCCGTGAGGCATACCCAATCAGCGCTGCTCCACCGCCGACAAGTGACTCCGTCGCAGCTCCTGTCCTGCCTTTAATTCCTGCACATGTATCATGCCTCGGGGAGGCGTTTAAACTTGCGTTTGGCATCGAGATAACAGTGTGGACTTTAATATTTGCTTTTCAACTTCTTGAAATTTGTGCCTTTCCTTCCTACTTGCTTATGTTCTACGCCGGCAGAGCCCGGCCCCACGCATGCCTCACCCAGCGTTGGTCCCGACCGGAAACCAGGACGGGGCCAAGGAGTGAGGGGCCACGTGATAAGTTAGGCTCCTGAGTCACTGTCGACATTCTGGGAACGGGGGTCCCCAGACTTGCCTGCCTGCGGCTTGCGGCGTGGCTCAAAGGGGGGCCCAGCACGGCCCATCTTCACCAACACAAACCAAAGACCCTCGCGAGGGGCCAAGCCTCGCGGGGCGGACGACGCGGAGCTTCCTCAGGCATGGCCTCGTCAGGCTGGCTCACGAGGAGGCGGAGAGATCAAGGCGGGGTACCTCGCGAGGTGCCCGTGACGCAAGCCATGACGACTTAGGGCGCCAGGCGGGTGCCAGCCCGCGCAGCGTCCTCCTTTCCTCTTTGGTGCAAAGGGGGCAAGCGCAGCCATGGAGTACCGAGGCATCAGGAAAAGGTTGCCATTTCGGTGCAACGAGACCAAGACCAGGAGGACTACGAGATGGAGGTCATCGTGGAGCCCAAGACGGCGTCATCACCAGAGCTTTGCGCAGGCGAAGACTACTTTTGTCAGGATAGCTGATACTTGCTGCCCCCCTTCAAATTAGCCCGCCATCGTTGGCTCCCTTCCCGCTCAATATTTGGGAAAGGACCAGGGCCTCTATAAATAGGACCAGCCACCCACATAGGGAGGGGGTTCGGTCAGTTGGCTGGAGGCAGAGAGAGAGAGAAGGTGACTGAACTCCACTGAGCAGTTCATCGCCCCAGCCAAGAACAGACCCTCGCGAGGATGTTCTTCCTTGTATTGTTCATTATCATCAGTCCAAGAGGCAATCCACCACACCACACACTGGAGTAGGGTACTACACCACAACGGTGGCCCGAACCAGTATAAACCCTGTGTCTCTTGTGTTGTTCTTTCCGTAGTTTAGATCCTAGCATGGCGGAGGGGTGCAAGTAGGTAGGAGGCGAAATCTTCGTGCGCACCCCAGTGTTCGAACCTCAAGGGTCTGCCGGAACCCGAAATCCGACATTTGGCGCGCCAGGTAGGGGTGCGCCGGAATTCGTCTTCCACCACCCCGTTCTCCTCCAACCATCTCGCCCATGTCTGACGCTTGTCGGGCCCGCGCCGAGCGCCAGACCGCACTCGCTTCCCGCGTCGCCCAGACGGCCCCTGTCGGCGGGCATCCACGCCGTTCCCCATCACCTGCCGTCAATGCCGCCACCGGCCCGGCGGGGGACGAGCGGCAAGCATCGTCCCAGCATCCGTTTGTGCGGCAAGACGGCCGCACCGCAACTCCCTCGCTCGCCCCGGCTGGATCTTCGTCCCGCGCGCTTCGCGCGCCCATGGAGGTTCGGGCTGCACTCATCGCGGCAAACGAGCTCCTGCGCTACCGTCTCGTCGACGACGTCTACGAAGAATGGCTCGACCGCGTCGCCGAGCTCGTCCGCGCCACAGGGGGCTCTCCTGCGCCGTCCGTTCCGCTGCACCGCACCCCGCCTCGCACGGGTGATGAGGCTCCGGTGGCGCCCCGGCCTCCTCCTCCTCAAGAAGATGCCATGGATCCAAGGCGCGTGGCCCCTGGGCAGAACCCGCTCCATCAGGCGCCAGCGCGGCAAGAACAGAGCTGCCAAGAAGTCCCTCGCCCGCCAGAAGCTGCCCGGGTGCTCCCTGCTCCAGCACGTTGCGACCATCCTCCTGCTCCAGCGCGTGGGGACATGCAAGACCAAGCTCCCCGTCACCCAAGGCCTCCCGTGGCCACAGCAGGCTGCCGCGCCTTCACCACCGAACTACGCAGTGTTGCATGGCCCGGCAAGTTCAAGCCAGACTTGGCTCCTCGCTACGATGGCACGGCTGACCCTACAGAGTTCCTCCAGCTCTACGAGCTGGGCATCGAAGCTGCCAACAGAGACGAGAAGGTCATGGCGAACTAGTTCCCCATGGCACTCAAGGACGGGGCCTGCACCTGGCTCCTGAACCTGGCTCCAGGCACAATCTCCTCCTGGGACGAGATGCACACCCGCTTCATCGCCAACTTCCAAGGCACTCGCGACCGGCCACCCGTCGTGAGCGACATGCGCCGCATCAAGCAACAACCCGGGGAGACCCTGCAGAAGTACATCCAGCGCTTCAACAATGCACACCTCAAGATTCCCAAGGTGACTGAGGAGGCCATCATCTCGGCCTTCTCCGACGGCGTGCGCGACGTCAAGATGAAGGAGGAGCTGGCGATGCATGAAGACCTGTGCACTTCCTTGGAGCTGTTCAACTTGGTGAACAAGTGCGCCAGGGCTGAGGAAGGGCGTCTCTCCCTCCTCGAGCTGCCTGCCGCAGACGCAGAGGAGAAGAAGCTCAAGGCCAAGGATGTGAAGCGCAAGGGGGCTGCCGTGCTCACGCAGAACCAGACACCAAGCGGGGCAGAGATCAGCTCGAACCTTCCAAGGGCAGCCGGTACTGTGTGTACCATGACCTCCACACCCACAACACCAACAAATGTCAAGAACTCCGAGCCGTGCGAGAAGGAAGGATCGGCCGTCGCCCCGACCGCGGTGACCGGGGCTACGGTCGAGGAGGAGGAAGGAACGCAGGATGCTGGGAAGACCGTGGCCCGCGCCAAGGGTGGCGCGACCAACCTCGATCAACCTCGCGAGGGAGACTGGAGGGATCAGCCTCGCGAGGATCGCCCGCAAGGCAACGCAGGCCTCCCACCGCTGCCGCCGCAGCCAAGCAGAAACGAGGACCACCACCAGGACGAGGAAGCTGGGGGCTTCCAGGAGCCGCGCGCGATCGCCTGCATCCTGGGTGGGGCTTAAGCCCCAGCCTCTCAACGCATCTTCAAGCAGTTCGCCCGCGAAGTGAATGCAGTCCTCCCCAGGCTCGAAGCCACGTGCCCCCTCAGGTGGTCGGCGTGCGCCATCACGTTCAGCTCAGCAGATCAGCTCAAGTGTGTGGTTACGGCCGGAGTCCTCCCGATGCTTTGTTCCCCAATCATCAGCAACGTGGTGGTCACCAAGACCCTCATCGATGGAGGGGCAGGGCTCAACGTCCTGTCCGTACAGACATTCAACAACCTCCAAGTGCCCTACAGCCAGCTTCAGCCAACCAAGCCTTTCTCGGGTATCACCGACGGCTCCACGGTCCCGATTGGGCAGGTCCACCTCCCTGACACCTTCGGGGCACGCGGCAACTACCGCACCGAGCTCATCGACTTCGACGTCGCCCACATTCGCCTACCGTACAACGCCATCCTTGGGTACCTAGCGCTGGCCAAGTTCATGACCGTAACTCACCATAGCTACAACGTCCTCAAGATGCCAGGAAGTGGCGGAGTCATCATGGTGCCGTGTGAAGAGAAGGACGCGGTGTGTTCCTTGGAACGAGCCTTTCAGGCCGCATCACTGGAAGACCCGGATCGCGGAAGCAGGAGGCTTCCCGAGGCCGCCCCCAAGAAGAAGAAGACATCGTCCGGCCCGGCCCCTCAGGAGGCAGGCCCCTCTGGGCCCACGCCTGCCTAGGGGGAACCTCCCTCCATCGCATAGGAAAGTGCGCCCGGCGCCCTCCTCGGGCAGGGCTCGGGGGCTCTCCCCTGGAGGGCCACTGACCTGGCTAGGGTCACGAGGGAGGCGCTTGGGCACCACATGGAGGCGTGTTTTGAAGCACGTTTCCCTCAAGAAGGAGCAAGGCAAGGAGATCCAGACCCTCAGGAGTTCGTCAGCAAGGCCATTCAGGAGCTACAGGAGTCAAGAGTCATGAGAGGCGGCCGTCGCCTACCAGCAGTGGCCCCCCATCCAGGCGAGGATGGCGGGCTGCGCGTTTGCATCGATGTACCAGGGCTCAACCAAGTCGCCTCCCTGGAGCGCCTCTGGCCCTCGCGAGTGGGGCGCTGCGGAGGTCCACCCCACAGCTATGTCCGCATGCCTTACGGTTTGCCGAGCGCGGCTGACATGTACCAGCACCTCATGAGGGGCATCGCGGAGGCACGAGAGGCCAGGCGTTCCGCAGCCCTGGCAGAGATGGAGATGGCCCGCGAGGAGCCGCCAGCGCCTCCGGAGCCTCCCGAGGCCCCTGGGCCTGGGGGCTCATGAGGATCGGCTTCCGCAGCCCACCGAGTCTGCTACACCATCACCCCTTCGTCTTCAGCATCATCAGGTGACATCTTTCGAGTTTTACTTCTAACTGGGAGCGCCCCCAGGACTGCATTATTCCCAGGCCGCGTGGGTCCGTCCCTGCGGCGTGTATCCCTTTTATTCCATGTTGTTAGCTTACCTTGTTGGGGGCGCCCCTCGAGCTGCATCACCCCCAAATCGCTCGGGCCTGACCCAATGATCTCCGCATTCCCAGCATCAATTTGAACGAATCCACTCCTTCGCGGCTAATGTGTTTTACCCAGTTGCCTGCTCAGCTGACGCCAACTAACGAAGCCGCTCCCAAACGGCACGACGCTTGCGCATGGGTCCGTCCCTGCAACACCGACAAACCTGGATGGCTGAGCTCTGGCCGCGGCAGCCCCACATAGCGTCACCTCATCAAGCCCTCAGTGCCTCACTACCCCTCGGAAGCAACCCACGGCTGACCGTCAATTGTCATGGCAACCCGTTGCTTTTTCTATGATGGACCTGCAGGACCTCCCGAAGGAGCTGCGTCAGGCGAGGCCCTTGCGGTGTCTCCCTCGCTCTTGTCCACGCGAACCGCTTGCACGTTAAAGGGGGGTGCCTGAGCATCGCGACTCAGGGCTCCTACTGGCTCTCCAGCCCTCACCCTCTGGCCTTGACCACGGCATCGTGACCTGGCATACCAGCGACTGCTGAGACTCGCTCGAGGGCCGGGACCCGAGGACGTAGAGCAGAAAGGGGAGCAAAAGCGAGAGGGGAGAGACACACGAGGACCTCGCCAAGCAACCTCGCGCCTGCCGACCCGGTGACACACCAGAGAGCGGCCCCTGATCCTCGAGATAAGTCATCGCCCGGAAGCGCCAGCTACCGTGGCACCATCCCCGCACCTAATGCTATCCCATGTTAGCGACGCCGCTCACCTTTCTCACCGAACGACGGCTGCTTGGGCGCCAAAGGGGACCTCCTGAGCATCGCGACTTAGGGGCTCTTACCGGACTCCGGGTCGCTCACCTCCTAGCCTTGACCACGGCATCGCGACCTGGCATACCAGCGACGGCTGAAGCCACCTTGGGACTGGGACCTGTCGGCGCAGAGCACCAAGCCCTTGTGAGGTTCAAAAGGGAGGACTGAGCTAAGATGGAATGAGCAACTCGCGCAATTCTACGACAAGGGTTATATATACAAGACAGGATCACAGGCACCTTACAAGCCCCTACGGGACGCGTTTTTGATTCCTCGCAGGGAATGGATCCTAAAGGGACACAAACTACGCGCGTCCCTGCAAAAGACGCCATCACCAACAGTGGGCTGTCAACCACCGACGCCAACCCCATCCAGATCAGAGTCGGCGGCGGCCTGACGAGCCCGCCCTGCTCCAGGAGCGGCGCCGGCTCGGGGGCTCGTAGCTGCCGTCGCTCGTCTCCGGAGTTGCGAAGAGCTCGCCGGAGTTGCTGGAACCTTCGGCGTCTCCACCGCTTGAGGAGAGCCCAGTCCTCGTCACAGCAGGGCCCTGGCCACCTTCCCCGGGGCAGCACTCCAGCCGGCGCCCGCTCGCATCGAAGACCTTGAAGAGCATCACCGAAGCACCATCGTAGTCCAAGTGGATCGCGAAGACACCCCTTGTCCTGCAAACCCGGGCGATCTCCCTCCAGCCCCGAGTCATGTAGACCTCGCCCGGGGCGACGACTGCGACCTCTACCTCGGTCGCGAGGGTGCTGCAGCCGGCGTGCTGCAGCCAGAGCTCCAGGGGCTCCCCCTACGGGATGATGGAGGCGAAGAAGGGAGGAAGGCGGATCCAAGACTGAAGAGGAATGGCGACATGGAGCATGAACTCTTAGAAGGAGCCCTCGGTGTGGACCCCAGGGGGGACGACCAACACCTTCGTGACCCGGCGGCGCCGACGGCGGCGCCGCCCGTGGCGGTCAGCATCAACTCCTTCGGGGCCCTCGACGTGGGCGTACAATGGAAGCGGGAACCCCGGCGGTGCCCGCTCGCCCCAAGGCCTCGGCACCACCTGAAGGGCCCATTCGTCCGGGCCATGGGGGATGAGCCATTTCTTCGGCGGGAGTGGGTCTGGCCCCTCTCGGGGAGCCTTTCCCTTCTCTACTGTTGAGAACCAGCGAATCGGAGCCATTGCGGCAAGACGGAGCAAGGATCAGGAAGAAGGAGAAGCAAGGAGGGATGGACTGGAAGGGCGTGCGCCGTTCCGTACTTATGGACGGCGAAGGCCAACCGCCGACCTCCACGATTGCAGGTAATCATGACCCGTTTTTGCATGCACGGACTTGTCCCATCTGTGCAATTGCCGAGGCGTCGTGGGGAAGTGGAGGCGCCCACGTCCAGTCAATCGCCATGCGGCGCCCAAGGCCGCAGGCTGTTAGGGCCCTCGGCGCTTCACTCTTGCCCTTCCGCCTCCTTGCACGGCCAAGTCTGGGCGCGCCTTGGGCCCGGGGGCTACTGTCGGCGTTCTGGGAACAGGGGTCCCCAGACTTGCCTGCCTGCGGCCTACGGCGTGGCTCAAAGGGGGGCCCAGCACGGCCCATCTTCACCAACACAAACCCAAGACCCTCGTGAGGGGCCAAGCCTCGCGGGGTGGACGACGCGGAGCTTCCTCAGGCACGGCCTCGTCAGGCTGGCTCACGAGGAGGCGGAGAGATCAAGGCGGGGTACCTCGCGAGGTGCCCGTGACTCAAGCCATGACGACTCAGGGCGCCAGGCGGGTGCCAGCCCGCGCAGCGTCCTCCTTTCCTCTTTGGTGCAAAGGGGGCAAGCGCAGCCGCGGATTACCGAGGCATCGGGCAAAGGTTGCCATTTTGGTGCAAAGAGACCAAGACCAGGAGGACTACAAGACGGAGGTCATTGTGGAGCCCAAGACGGCGTCATCACCAGAGCTTTGCGCAGGCGAAGACTACTTTTGTCAGGATAGCTGATACTTGCTGTCCCCCTTCAAATTAGCCCGCCATTGTTGGCTCCCTTCCCGCTCAATATTTGGGAAGAGGACCAGGGCCTCTATAAATAGGACCAGCCACCCACATAGGGAGGGGGTTCGGTCAGTTGGCTGGAGGCATAGAGAGAGAAGGTGACTGAACTCCACTGAGCAGTTCATCGCCCCAGCCAAGAACAGACCCTCGCGAGGCTGTTCTTCCTTGTATTGTTCATCATCATCAGCCCAAGAGGCAATCCACCACACCACACACTGGAGTAGGGTATTACACCACAACGGTGGCCCGAACCAGTATAAACCCTGTGTCTCTTGTGTTGTTCTTTCCGTAGTTTAGATCCTAGCATGGCGGAGGGGTGCAGGTAGGTAGGAGGTGAAATCTCCACGCGCACCCCAGTGTTCGAACCTCAAGGGTCTGCCGGAACCCGAAATCCGACAGTCGCGATGCTCAGGAATCCCCCTTGGCGCACGAACAGCAAGTAGGGAGGTGTGATGCGGGTGGATCTACCATTCTACGTCTACAGAGCCCGGCCGCGCGTGTACCTCACCCAGCGTTGGTCCCGACCGGAAACCAGGACGGGGCCACGGAGTGAGGGGCTACGTGACCAGTTAGGCTCCTGAGTCGCGATGCTCAGGAGTCCCCCTTGACGCTCAAACGGCCTTCGTACCTTTGCTCCGCTCAGGAGGAGACGTGTGACGAACTAGGCCCGGGGGGACCTGGCTGGGCGGCGTGCGTCTGGGTGTGACCCAGGCGCAGCCCCCGTGCCCAGCCCTCTCGCGCGGCACTCCCGAGGGGAGGCGTTACGATGAGGCTAGACACTGAGCTCTGGGCTCCCTGAGGTTGGTGCGGCCCGGGGGCCACACTTAGTTGTTTATCACCAGCGCGGAGCATAGCGCTACCGTATGTGTACGGGCATAGCCGCTCCTCGGGAGTGTCGTCAGCCAGCACGGAGCATGGTGCTTCCACTGGTACGTGGGAGGCCCCCCCCTCCGGGAGGAGCCCTGGGGCGTGTACAGCCCCGCCCTGACACGTGGCTGGCACGGTAGGGCCTGGCGAGGTGTATCTGGGCACCCGTGAGCCAGCGCGAGACTCACAGGGCCCTACCTCTAGGAGGGTTGCGCCTGGCATTGGGCCTTATCTTGTGATGTGTCCCTGCAAATTTGGTTAGATGTCAGCACTCTACGTCCTCGGGTCCCGGCCCTTGAGCTGGTCTCAGCCGTCGCTGGTATGCCAGGTTGCGATGCCATGGACAAGGCCAAAGGGTGAGGGCTGGAGAGCCAGTAAGAGCCCTGAGTCGCGATGCTCAGGTACCCCCCCTTTAACGTGCAAGTGGTCGGCATGGAGAAGAAGAGGTGCCGTGGACCGGCATCAAATAATCAAGCATGGTGGGTCTAACGCATGATCGGAAATAAACACAAATGGGATACATGTCGCTGGGCCTGGCCCGAGCGGCTTGGGGATCATGCAGCCCGAGGGGCGCCCCCAACAGGGTAAGCTAACAACATGGAATAAAAAGGGATACACGCCGCAGGGACGGACCCACGCGGCCTAGGAATAATGCAGCCCTGGGGGGGCACTCCCAGCCGGAAATAAAACCCGAAAGATGTCACCTGATGATGTTGAGGACGAAGGAGCGTTGGTGTAGCAGGCTCGGTGGGCTGCGGGAGCCGATCCTCACATGCCCCCAGGCCCAAGGGCCTCGGGAGGCTCCGGAGGCGCTGGCGGCTCCTCACAGGCCATCTCCATCCCTGCCAGGGCTGCGGAACGCCTAGCCTCTCGTGCCCCCGTGATGCCCCTCATGAGGCGCTGGTACGTGTCAGCCGCGTTCGGCAAGCCGTAAGGCATGTGAATATAGCTATGGGGTGGGCCTCCGCAGCGCCCCACTCGCGAGGGCCAGAGGCGCTCCAGAGAGGCGACTCAGTTGAGCCCTGGTATGTCGATGCAGACGCGCAGCCCACCATCCTCGCCTGGATGGGGAGCCACTGCTGGTAGGCGGCGGCCGCCTTTCATGACTCTTGACTCCTGTAGCTCCTGAATGGCCTTGCTGACGAACTCCTGAGGGTCTGGGTCTCCTTGCCTTGCTCCTTCTTGAGGGAAACGTGCTTCGAAACACGCCTCCATGTGGTGCCCAAGCGCCTCCCTCGTGACCCTGGCTAGGTCAGTGGCCCTCCAGGGGACAGCCCCCGAGCCCTGCCTGAGGAGGGCACCGGGCGCGCTTTCCTATGCGATGGAAGGAGGTTCCCCCTAGGCAGGCGCGGGCCCAGAGGGGCCTGCCTCCTGAGTGGTCGGGCCAGACGATGTCTTCTTCTTCTTAGGGGCGGTCTCGGGAGGCCTCCTGCTTCCACGATCCGGGTCTTCCAGAGACGCGGCCTGAAAGGCTTGTTCCAGGGAACACACCACGTCCTTCTCTTCACATGGCACCGTGATGACTCCGCCACTTCCTGGCATCTTGAGGACGTTGTAGCCGTGGTGAGTTACGGCCATGAACTTGGCCAGCGCTGGGTACCCAAGGATGGCATTGTACGGCAGGCGAATGTGAGTGACATCAAAGTTGATAAGCTCGGTGCGGTAGTTGTCGCGTGCCCCGAAGGTGACAGGGAGGCGGACCTGCCCAATCGGGACTATGGAGCCATCGGTGATACCGGAGAAAGGCTTGGTTGGCTGAAGCTGGCTGTAGGGCACTTGGAGCTTGTTGAATGTTTCCACGGACAGGACGTTGAGCCCTGCCCCGCCATCGATGAGGGTCTTGGTGACCACCATGTTGCTGATGATTGGGGAACAAAGCATCAGGAGAACTCCGGTTGTAGCCGCACACTTGAGCTGTTCTGCTGAGCTGAACGTGATGGCGCACGCCGACCACCTGAGAGGGCGCGTGGCTTCGAGCCTGGGGAGGACTGCGTTCACTTCACGGGCGAACTGCTTGAAGATGCGCTGGGAGGCTGGGGCTTGTGCCCCGCCCAAGATGCAGGCGATCGCGCGCGGCTCCTGGAAGCCCCCAGCCCCCTCGTCCTGGTGGCGGTCCTCGTTTCTCCTTGGCTGCGGCGGCAGCGGTGGTAGGCCTACGTTGCCTTGCGGGTGATCCTCGCGAGGCTGATCCCTCCAGTCTCCCTCGCGAGGCTGATCCCTCCAGCCTCCCTTGCGAGGCGGGTCTTGCCAGCGATCCTCGTGAGGTTGATCGCGCCACCCTTGGCGCGGGCCATGGTCTTCCCAGCGTCCTACGTTCCTTCCTCCTCCTCGGCCGTAGCCCCGGTCACTGCGGTCAGGGCAACGACCAATCCTTCCTTCTCGCACGGCTTTGAGCTCTTGACATTCGTTGGTGTTGTGGGTGTGGAGGTCATGGTACACACAGTACCGGCTGCCCTTGGAAGGTTCGGGCTGATCTCTGCCCCGCTTGGTTTCTAGTTCTGCCGCGATCACGGCAGCCCCCTTGCGCTTCACATCCTTGGCCTTGGGCTTCTTCTCTTCTGGGTCTGCGGCAGGCAGCTCGAGGAGGGAGAGACGCCCTTCCTCGGCCCTGGCGCACTTGGTTGCCAGGTTGAACAGTTCCAAGGAAGTGCACAGGTCTTCATGCATCGCCAGCTCCTCCTTCATCTTGACGTCGCGCACGTCGTCGGAGAAGGCCGAGATGATGGCCTCCTTAGTCACCTTGGGAATCTTGAGGCGCGCATTGTTGAAGCGCTAGATGTACTTCTGCAGGGTCTCCCCGGGCTGTTGCTTGATGCGGCGCATGTCGCTCACGGCGGGTGGCCGGTCGTGAGTGCCTTGGAAGTTGGCGATGAAGCGGGTGCACATCTCGCCCCAGGAGGAGATTGTGCCTGGAGCCAGGTTCAGGAGCCAGGTGCGGGCCCAATCCTTGAGTGCCATGGGGAACTAGTTCGCCATGACCTTCTCGTCTCCGTTGGCAGCTTCGATGCCCAGCTCATAGAGCTGGAGGAACTCCGCGGGGTCAGCCGTGCTGTCGTAGCGAGGAGGCAAGTCTGGCTTGAACTTGTCAGGCCACGTGACGTTGCGTAGCTCGGCGGTGAAGGCGCGGCAGCCTGCTGTGGCCATGGGAGGCCTCGGATGACGGGGAACTTGGTCTTGCATGTCCCCACGCGCTGCAGCTGGGAGCAGCACGGGGTCTTGACGCGCGGGAGCAGGAGCATGGTCGCGACGTGCTGGAGCAGGGAGCGCACGGGCAGCTTCTTGCGGGCGAGGGACTTCTTGACAGCTCTGCTCTTGCTGCGCTGGTGCCTGAAGGAGCGGGTTCCACCCAGGGGCCACGCGCCTAGGAGCCATGGAGCCTTCCTGAGGATGAGGCGGTTCGGGCGCCGCCGGAGCTTCATTGCCCGCACGGGGTGGGGTGCGGTGCAGCGGAACGGACGGCGCAGGAGAGCCCCCTGCGGTGCGGACGAGCTCGGCGACGCGGTCGAGCCATTCTTCATAGACGTCGTCGACGGGACGGTAGCACCAGGAGCTCGTTCGCCGCGATGAGTGCATCCCGAGCCACCATGGGCGCGCGGAGCGCGCAGGACGAATAACCAGCTGGGGTGAGCGAGGGAGTTGCGGTGCAGCCGTCTTGTCGCACGGACGGATGTTGGGATGATGCTTGCTGCTCGTCCCCCGCCGGGCCGGTGGCGGCGTTGATGGCAGGTGACGGTGAACGGCGAGGACGCCCGCGGACAGGGGCCGTCTGGGCAACGCGGGAAGCGAGCACGGCCCGGCGCTCAGCGCGGGCCCGACGAGCGTCAGACATGGGCGTGATGGTCGGAGGAGAATGGGGTGGTGGAAGACGAATTCCGGCGCACCCCTACCTGGCGCGCCAAATGTCGAATTTCAGGTTCTGGCAGACCCTTGAGGTTCGAACACTGGGGTTTCATCCATCTCATGCTCGTCAAAAGGAATCCACTAACAAGGTTGATCAAGTCTTGTTACCAAACTCATTCCGATTAACATGAAACTGGAGAAATTTCGAATAACACTAGGTTACCTCAACGGGGATATGCACATACCCAATAATAAGTATATCATATTTCTTCTTGACAGTAGGAAGAGAAAATTCAAAACCTCCAAATATAATCGATGGAATTTTTCCGATAGAATTGATACTATGAACTTGAGGTTGTTTCCTCAGAAAGTGTACCGTATGCTCATTACCATTAACATGAAAAGTGACATTGCCTTTGTTGCAATCAATAACAGCCCTGCAGTATTAAGAAAAGGTCTTCCAAGAATAATAGACATACTATCCTCCTCGGGAATATCAAGAATAACAAAGTCTGTTAAAATAGTAACGTTTGCAACTACAACAGGCACATCCTCACAAATACCGACAGGTATAGCAGTTGATTTATCAGCCATTCGCAAAGATATTTCAGTAGGTGTCAACTTATTCAAATCAAGTCTACGATATAAAGAGAGAGGCATAACACTAACACCGGCTCCAAGATCACATAAAGCATTTTTAACATAGTTTCTTTTAATGGAGCATGGTATAGTAGGTACTCCTGGATCTCCAAGTTTCTTTGGTATTCCACCCTTAAAAGTATAATTAGCAAGCATGGTGGAAATTTCGGCTTCTGGTATCTTTCTTTTATTTGTAATAATATCTTTCATGTACTTATCATAAGGATTGGTTTTGAGCATATCAGTCAATCGCATACGCAAAAAGATAGGTCTAATCATTTCAGCAAAGCGCTCAAAATCCTCATCATCCTTTTTCTTGGATGGTTTGGGAGGAAAAGGCATGGGTTTCTGAACCCAAGGCTCTCTTTCTTTACCATGTTTCCTAGCAACAAAGTCTTTCTTATGATAATGTTGATTCTTTGATTGTGGGTTATCAAGATCAACAACAGGTTCAATTTCTACATCATTATCATTACTAGGTTGAGCATCATTATGAACATCATCATTAACATTTTCATTAGGTTCATATTCATTGCCAGATTGTGTTTCAGCATCAGACATAGAGATATCATTTGGATTATCAGGTGGTTCAACAATAGGTTCACTAGAAGTTTGCACAGTTCTATCATTTTTCTTTTTCTTCCTTTTAGAAGAACTAGGTGCATCAATTTTATTTCTCTGAGAATCTTGTTCAATTCTCTTAGGGTGGCCTTCAGGATACAAAGGTTCCTGAGTCATTCTACCAGTTCTAGTAGCCACTTTAACAACATAATTATTTTTCTTACTATTCATCTCATTGAGCAATTCCTTTTGAGCTTTAAGTACTTGTTCTACTTGAGTGGTAACCATAGAAGCATGTTTGCTAACAAGTTTAAGTTCACCTCTAATATTAGCCATATAATCACCCAAGTGTCCAAGCATATTTGAATTGTATTTTAATTCTCTACCAAAATAAGCATTAAAGTCTTCTTGCTTAGCCATAAATTTATCAAACTCATCTAAGCATGGGCTAGCAATTTTAGTAAATGGGATTACAGCTTTATCATATCTATAGAGAGAATTTACCTTTACTACCTGTGTCAGGTTATCGAGGTCTGGAGGTTCTTCAATAAGTAAAGGATCAAGATCATATGTTTCTTCAATAGGCGGTAAATTAAGACCATGTATTTCTTCAATAGGAGGTAAATTCTTAACATCTTCAGCTTTAATACCTTTTTCTTTCATAGATTTATTTGCCTCTTTCATATCTTCGGGACTGAGAAATAGAACACCTCTCCTCTTCGGAGTTGGTTTAGGAATAGGATCATTAATTGGAGCAGGAGCTGGCTCACGAGGTGCCCAATTATTTTCATTTGTCAACATATTATTCAATAAGATTTCAGCTTCATCCGGTGTTCTTTCCCTGAAAAGAGAACCAGCACAACTATCCAGGTAATCTCTGGAAGCATCGGTTAGTCCATTATAAAAGATATCAAGTATTTCACTTTTCTTAAGAGGATGATCAGGCAAAGCATTAAGTAACTTGAGAAGCCTCCTCCAAGCTTGTGGGAGACTTTCTTCTTTAATTTGAACAAAGTTGTATATTTCCTTTAAAGCAGCTTGTTTCTTATGAGCAGGGAAATATTTAGCAAAGAAGTAGTAAACCATATCCTGGGGACTACGCACACAACCAGGATCAAGAGAACTAAACCATATCTTAGCATCACCCTTTAATGAGAACAGAAATATTTTAAGGATATAAAAGTAGCGAGATCTCTCATCATTAGTGAACAGGGTGGCTATATCATTTAATTTAGTAAGATGTGCCACAACAGTTTCAGATTCATACCCATAAAAAGGATCAGATTCAACCAAAGTAATTATATCAGGATCAACAGAGAATTCATAATCCTTATCAGTAACACAGATAGGTGAGTAGCAAAAGCAGGGTCAGGTCTCATCCTAGCATTTAGAGATTGCTTATTCCATTTAGCTAATAACCTTTTGAGTTCATATCTATCTTTGCAAGCTAAAATAGCTAAAGAAGCTTCTTGATCAAATAAATAACCCTCAGGAATAACAAGTGATTCTTCATCATCACTTTCATCTTCATAATCAGATTCAATATTTTCAATCTCTCTAGCCCTAGCAAGTCGTTCCTCGAGAAAATCACTAAGTGGCATAGTAGTATCAGGCATAGAGGTAGTTTCATCATAAGTATCATGTATAGCAGAAGTAGCATCATCATTAACATTCAACATATCAGAATGAATAGCAGAAGCAGGTTTAGGTGTCGCAAGCTTACTCATAACAAAAGGTGAATCAAGTGCAGAGCTAGATGGCAGTCCTTACCTCCCCTCATAATTGAGGGATAAATTGTTGTCTTAGCGTCTTTCAAATTCTTCATAGTGTCCAGCAGATATAAATCCCAAGTGACTCAAAGAATAGAGCTATGCTCCCCGGCAACGGCGCCAGAAATTAGTCTTGATAACCCACAAGTATAGGGGATCGCAACAGCTTTCGAGGGTAGACTATTCAACCCAAATTTATTAATTAGACACAAGGGGAGCCAAAGAATATTCTCAAGTATTAGCAGCTGAGTTGTCAATTCAACCACACCTGGAAACTTAGTATTTGCAGCAAAGTGTTTAGTAGCAAAGTAATGTGATAGTGATGGTAACGGTAACAAAAGAGTAATGAAAGCAAAGTAATATTTTTGGTATTTTGTAGTGATTGTAACAATAGCAACGGGAAAGTAAATAAGCGTAAACCAGTATATGGAAAGCTCGTAGGCATCGGATCAATGATGGATAATTATGTTGGATGCGGTTCATCATGTAACAGTCATAACATAGGGTGACACAGAACTAGCTCCAATTCGTCAATGTAATGTAGGCATGTATTCCGAATATATTCATACGTGCTTATGGAAAAGAACTTGCATGACATCTTTTGTGTTACCCTCCCATGGCAGCGGGGTCCTAATGGAAACTAAGGGATATTAAGTCCTCCTTTTAATAGAGAACCAGAACAAAGCATTAGCACATAGTGAATACATGAACTCCTCAAACTACGGTCATCACCGGTAAGTATCCCGATTATTGTCACTTCGGGGTTAACGGATCATAACACATAATAGGTGACTATAGACTTGCAAGATAGGATCAAGAACTCTCATAGATTGATGAAAACATAATAGGTTCATATCTGAAATCATGGCACTCGGGCCCTAGTGACAAGCATTAAGCATAGAAAAGTCATAGAAACATCAATCTCAGAACATAGTGGATACTAGGGATCAAACCCTAACAAAACTAACTCGATTACATGATAAATATCATCCAACCCATCATTGTCCAGCAAGCCTATGATGGAATTACTAACGCACGGGGGTGAGCATCATGAAATTGGTGTCGGGGGTTGGGTGCGACATATGCCAATGGATGGCTTATCATGGTGGGGGCGAGTAGAACGTCGCCGGTGCCTGGAAACGGGATGAGGCGTAGATAGGAACGCTGGCGGACTTTACCCAGGTTCGGGGCTCTCCTAGGAGATAACACCCCTAGTCCTGCTCTGCAGGGTCTCCGCATGATCACTAAGGCAAAAGTGAGTACAATGGTGCTCCTTCAGCTGTTTCTGTGGACAGGAGGAGACTAGGCCAGCTCTCCCCCTTCTCTAAGGTCTGGTCTAGTTCTAATGGATCAGAACCCTTTGCATGGGTGCCCTGGGGGGTTTATATAGGCCTACCCCCCAGGGGTACAATGGTAAACCGACTAGGCGCAGGGCCCATCCGTCAGTTGTCGGATTTCGGGTTCTGGCAGACCCTTGAGGTTCGAACACTAGGGTGCATGCGGAGATTTCGCCTCCTACCTACCTGCACTCCTCCGCCTTGCTAGGATCTAAACTAAGGAAAGAACAACACAAGAGACGCAGGGTTTATACTGGTTCGGGCCACCGTTGTGGTGTAATACCCTACTCCAGTGTGTGGTGTGGTGGATTGCCTCTTGGGCTGATGATGATGAACAATACAAGGAAGAACAGCCTCGCGAGGGTCTGTTCTTGGCTGGGGCGACGAACTGCTGGGAGGAGTTCAGTCGCCTTTCTCTCTCTCTCTTTCTGATCTTCTCTATTTTTCCAACCCTCCGGCCAGCTCCGTTGGCTCTGTGGGTGGCGGGTCCTATTTATAGAGGCCCTGGTCCTCTTCCCAAATATCGAGCGGGAAGGGAGCCAACAATGGCCGGCTAATTTGAAGGGGGACAGCTAGTATCATCTGTCCTGACAAAATTAGTCTTCGCCTGCGCAAAGCTCTGGTGATGACGCCGTCTTGGGCTCCACGGTGACCTCCGTCTCGTAGTCCTCCTGGTCTTGGTCTCGTTGCACCGAAACGGCAACCTTTGCCTGATGCCTCGGTACTCCGCGGCTGCGCTTGCCCCCTTTGCACCAAAGAGGAAGGGAGGACACTACGTGGGCTGGCACCCGCCTGGTGCCCCCGGTCGTCATGGCTTGCGTCACGGGCACCTCGTGAGGTACCCCGCCTTGATCTCTCCGCCTCCTCGTGAGCCAGCCTAACGAGGCCGCGCCTGAGGAAGCTCCGCGTCGTCCGCCCCGCGAGTCTTGGCCCCTCGCGAGGGTCTTGGGTTTGTGTTGGTGAAGATGGGCCGCGCTGGGCCCCCCTTTGAGCCACGCCGCAGGCCGCAGGCAGGCAAGTCTGGGGACCCCCGTTCCCAGAACACCGACATCGGTCTCTTCGCCTGCCGGCTTCTCCGCTGACTGTTGGGCCTGCCGGCTGGTGGGCCCTGCCGACTGGTCTGGTACGGAGCCGACAGGCCGTACCCGCTGCTTGCGGGTCTTGCCGGCTGCCGATTACTGTAGTAGTGCTTCTAATGACGCAGGCTTGGTCATGGGGTCGTGGCTACAGCCCTGCTACCGGGTGGGCGATTACTGTATCCAGTCCCCGTCTCATCTGGTTAATGGCGCGTGGGACCCGTGGGACCCATGGGAGGGGCAGGCCGACTTACGGGGGTCGGCTCCCTTCGGGTCCGACTGGTGGCGCTCTTGCCGTGTTCTGGACTCTCGCTGACCGGTAGGGCCCATCATCCGTGGACCGTACCGACAGGCCATCGTGGGTGCAGGACTCCGCCCGCTGTTGCTGATGTCAGGGATGGCACGGCAAAAGTGCCTCGCCGGACGAAGATCTCCACTGGTACGGCGCACTATGGCCTAGCCATCCCATGAAAAGGGGAGGGAGTGGGCTTTACTGTTGCCACTCCCCGTCCTATCCCCCCTTACGAGGGCACGGGCTTTGTTGGTGTCGTGGGACGACTCCCCGGGGCCGGCTTCTTTGGGAGCCGCCAGGCGGGAGTCGGCCCGTCTTGACCTCGCCTCTAGGACTCGGCCGCATGCGGGTAGTCGGCTATTCCTTTAGCCGGCCTCCAGAAGACGGCTCTCCATCCTGGAGTCTTGAGGGGCACAGTCAGCCCCGATGTTTTGAAAGGTTCTGGGCCTCGGGTTAGCCTACCCGTGGCCCATTACTCCGACAATTGGTGGTGGAGGATGGTTGATGATGACGACGGCGACGAATCCCCCTCTCCGGAGCCCCGAACGGACTCCAGATCAGCCCTCCCAAGAGGTTTTAGGGCTTGGCGGCGGGTCCGTATCGTAAAACACGATGATTTCTTCTCTCCTATTTCAGTCTCCCTAAAAGCAGTTATATAGAGTTGGAGTTGGAGTCGGGAGGTCTCCAGGGGGCCCACGAGGTAGGGGCCACGCCCTAGGGGGGGCGCCCCCCACCCTCGTGGCAAGGGTGTGGGCCCCCTGGTCTTCATCTTTGGCGAGGATCTTTTATTATTCATTGTAAGATATTCCGTGGAGTTTCAGGTCATTCCGAGAACTTTTGTTTTCTGCACATAAAACAACATCATGGCAATTCTGCTGAAAACAGCGTCAGTCCGGGTTAGTTCCATTCAAATCATACAAGTTAGAGTCCAAAACAAGGGCAAAAGTGTTTGGAAAAGTAGATACGTTGGAGATGTATCAGACCCTACTCTTTTCACTAAGTCTTATGATGGTGAATTGTTTGTGTGCCAAATATATGTTGATGATATTATCTTTGGCTGTACTGACCAACATTATAGTGATGAATTTGCCTATATGATGAGTGAAGAATATCAAATGTCTATGATGGGAGAATTGAAATTCTTCTTAGGTCTTCAAATTCGTCAACAACGAAATGGCATATTCATATCTCAGGAGAAATACCTCAAGGATGTACTGAGGAAATTCGGCATGCAAGATTGCAAAGGCGTCAAAATCCCTATGCCCTCAAATGGCCATCTGTGCACTGATGAAAATGGTATTGACTTCGATCAAAAGGTATACCGCTCCATGATTGGTTCTTTATTGTACTTATGTGCATCTAGGCCAGATATAATGCTTAGTGTTTGCATGTGTGCCCGATTTCAAGCCACGCCGAAGGAATCACACCATAAGGCTGTGAAGCATATATTCTTCGATATCTAGCTCACACACCAACACTTGGATTATGGTACCCCAAGGGCTCGGCTTTTGATCTCATTGGATATTCTGACTCTGACTATGCTGGTGATCGTGTGGACCACAAGTCAACATCTAGTACATGTCATTTCCTCGGACGATCTTTGGTCTGTTGGTCCTTGAAGAAACAGAACTGCGTATCACTATCTACTGCGGAAGCTGAGTACATTGCCACTGGTTCTTGTTGTGCTCAATTGCTATGGATGAAGCAAACTCTCAAGGACTACGGCGTCAACATGAAGAACGTGCCTCTCTTCTGTGACAATGAGAGTGCCATCAAGATTGCTCACAACCCAGTTCAGCACTCGAAGACAAAGCACATTCAGATTCGTCATCATTTTCTTCGTGATCATGTGTTGAAGGGCGACATTTCTATTGAGCATGTGAAGACTGAAGAACAGCTAGCCGATATCTTCACAAATCCCTTGGATGAGAAGAGATTTAGCAAGTTGCGGTGTGAGCTAAATATCTTAGAATCTTCGAATGTTCTTTGAAAAGGACACTCATCCTAACACTTATGCAAAATTGATGACTTAGATGTGCAACACATGAAGAAACGTTTTTCTTAAATCAATGAATAATAACACTCTAAGTGTGAAGAAATTAACGAAGAATTTGATTCTCAGAACCCTACGACAATTGTACGCGGTGTCTGAAATCATCATTCTTATACGGTGGGTCACGCCACCACCAAAAGTTGAAAATCTTCAATTTGAGTTTTTTTTTGTTTTGAAATTCCTCAGTTGTTCAAATTCTTCAACTTTGCATTGTCTTCACTATTTCCGTTGTTTTTCTTCATTGGCTATATATATATATATATATATATATATATATATATATATATATATATGAGTTTATGTCCTCTACAGCATTCACTTATGGCTAATTCTCCAAGTTGGTTTTTCTGCTAAGTGAATGTGATCGGACCCTTCCCCCTCTATGCTATACTCAACCCAATCTATTCACAAATTCTTCATGTGCGTTCTATTTTGAAACTCGTTCAAAATCTTCAATGTGTCCTTGTCAGCTGAAGAAATTGTGAACGGAACTTTAAAACCTATCTTATCTAAATTTTTGGCTTTGCCGCTCAAACCGTTCCGCATCCCACGATATACTTATCTATTCACCCATGATCGCACATGATCTCCACTTCTCAGTATGTGGGTGACACATGTCAAGCAAATGAGAAGGGTCAGGGGCACGTTCGTCCAAATTCTTCGGGCGAACAGTTTTTCACCGTGGCTATAAATACCCCCCTTCCCCTTCCTCACTACCTTTACTCCGCTCGACCTCTCTCCAGCTCGAGCTTCTCAAACCCTAGCGTCGATGCTACATCATCATCGCCGGTGAGGAAGAGCTTCACTGCCTCGACCTCGTCACCGTCGTACTCGTGCCGGCCGCGGAAATCTTCACTCCGCCGCCGTCGTAGCCATCTTCCTCCGCCAAGTTATGGCATGGAAGATCTGCACTGACGAACTTCACATCTCCACATTCTAGTTCATCGTGTTCTTCGTCCAGGGTAATTAAAAGTTACTTTTACTGCCCTCTATGATTCAAATGATTTCTACAAAATCCTCAAAGGTGTTTTTTCTTCATATCTTCACACACTAAAACATCTCACATGTCATCTATTCTTATTTCGTTTCTCTAAGCTATGTTTTTCTTCAAGATTCCTCAAATGTGTAGATTTTCGATCTATACATCTCTGGAACCTAAGATAAAAACGCTTAGTAAAATTCTTCAAGACTCATCTGGTCAAATTCCTCAAACTTATTCTTTTGAAAAACCTCTGAGAACGCATATGACCTCTCCAAATTCCTCACAACTATACTCTGTTCACAGGTACTCATGTCAGCTACTGAATCACTAGGTTCTCATCAACTTAACTCATTTGCAGCATTCCTCGAAGAAAAGTTGCATACTTCGTCAGAGAATTCAATTGTTCAAATTCCTCAACTGAAGAAAATGGATGATGGTAAGAAGCCATAGAAAGGAGGAAAGAGACCAGAGGTCAACACTGCTTTTGAAATACCTGAGGACATCTATGCGGGGTATTGCACACACCCCGAGGAGGATAAAAATCAGCGCAAGGTGCGCATTCAAAAGATTGAGAGGAGATGGGCAAGAGAGTGGAGGGAGTGCAGATATGTCACTCCCAAATATATGAAGAAATTTGCACTGAATCCTCCATGCCCAAGACCTCCGTTGGCACATGGTCAAATAGCTGATCCCACCAGCCTCAAGCGTGGTGAGGATTATCCTGATGAATGGGCCAAGCGCCAGGCCAAGTTGGTCAAACAAGCAAAATATGCAGTAAGGAAATTCAACGAAGACTCTGCTATCGCTGCTGCTATTGAGGCCTCTGTAAAGCCGAAGAAGGCCATGCCAAAGAAGCCTGCTCACAAACCCAGTGCTTCACCAGCAATGCCCTCATGGCCAAGTTCCTCAGCTATGCCCTCACGGCCAGATTCCTCAAAGCCCTCATGGCCAATTCCTGACGCTGCTCCTGCTTCTACAAAATCCTCAGCTCCTCCGCCAAAGTCTTTGGCTGCTCCGACCAAATCCTCAGCACCTGTGCATCTCGCCACGTGCCAAAGGACCATAGGCATATCTGTTACCTCAGGAGCCTCAGCAAGTTCCTCAGGTGCTCCAGGTTCCTCAGTTGCTCCCACTCTTCTAAAGAAGAAGACCTCTGCTGGACGAGGTCCTCGACCAAGTCCTCACAAGAAACAAGTTGCTTTCCAAGTGCCCTCTGATGATGATGAGGCTAATGATGAAGAACTTGCTGAAATCATCAGGGACAGGCAACTCAGGGCCGCTAGAGCCAAAGGCAGTAATGTGCCATTAATGCTGGATCCGAAGTTGATCCTAGACTTCATTGACTTGTGGCACAAGGACCCCAACACACCTCTGCCTGAGCTGAACCTCACTCCTGGTCAAAGTCATGTACTGACTCACTTAATTGATTAAGAGAAATGGAAATTTGAACAGGGAAGGAGGGTGAAGAAAGCGCGGTACAAGAAACAGCGCTTTCTGAAGCAAAACATTCTGAAGCTTTCACCTGAAGAACTTGTTGCTCTTCAATCTGAAATCAAGAAACTGAGTGATGAATTTGATCGCTATTATGCTGACTAGCTTGGAGCCAAAGTCAGATTTGTAAAGATAACTGAACAGCTCACTTCCAATGTTGCAGCCCCAACGCAACAGGAAATTCCTCAGGCTAAAGCATCTGCTCAGCCGACTGAAGAAAATGCCAGCACCGTTGATGACAATCAGGTTGCTGAAGAAAATGTGAGTTCCAAGGATGATGACTGCATCCTAGCCGCTGATAAAATTGGCAGGGCATCCACTAGTGGTGCGCCTGAAGAAAATCAAGAAGTCAGGGCAACTGCATCAGTTGTGCCTGAAAAAATACAACCAAATTCCTCTGCTCCTCCTGCGCCTACACCATCTTCGATCCTTCTATCTGCATCAGATGTGAAGAAGACCAAGGCTGCAGAGCGTGCAGCGGTGAAGAAAAGGAAGGCATCAACTTCATCAGATTCTTCAGCTCGGAACAAGATGAAGCCACTGACTAGCTCGTTTGCCAACCCAATTGATGATGTTCCTATCTCAACCATGCCATCAAAGGACCTTGTTCCTTTTGATGAAGAATATGTGATTCCAAGTGAATCTGATGAAGAGAATCCCTCTGCTGCTTCGTCAGAGCAGATGGATGAAGAAATTAAAGTGGATACAATCCCTTCAACACCAGTTGTCTCCTCGCCATGCCTCAGTTTACTGCTGAAGAGGCCGGCGTTGAAGAAATGGGAGATGAAGATGTGGACATTGGTTGTACCACACCCGTGCTAAGTGATGAATTTTGGGAAAGTTAGCACCCCAGCTCTCCACTCTTCACACAATTGCAACAAATTCCTCAGTCCCCAGTAACTACTGTACAAATGGGATCTGATGAACCACATGCCACACCGTCTGTCCATGAAGAAATTCCAGCCACTAGTGTTGAAGATCATGTAAATGAAGAATTGAAGTCCCAGGCTGCCACTGAAGCAGCACCTGAAATTCCTCAGCCTGTGGAACCTGAGATCGAGATCCCGGAGGTTGTGATGCAATTGACTGACACTCCTCACCCCAAGCCACAGGATCCATTCTCAAAGAAGCAGAAATTCAAGGCTGATGATTTCTTCGGCGAGCACATGTTCTTCACTAACTACAATCCTTATGACTCTGCTCGTCTAAGGAGGAAACATTTCTGGACTGCAAGCCATGCCAACTTCTATTCTTCACTGCTTTTCAACAAAGACAAAATCTTCTACCATGAGCATATTCCTCACATGGACATGGAATCATTACCTTGCTTCTCTCCTGTGCTTAGTGTTCTTCATGATGCAGGCCTCCTCAACTTTTGCTTGGGCATTGTTGATTGGAATGAAGAGCTTATTCTTCAGTTCTACGCTACATTGCATCTCACAGGTGATCCTGAAGATATCAACACCTGGGTCTTGGACTAGATGACCGAAAATACTCACTATAAGGCACCGGCCTCTAAATTGCTTCACGCCCAGCCCATCAGTCCACCCAGTGAAGGAGCTTGTTGCCTCTATCATGAACTAGAACTCACAGCTCATTATATGCAAGTGTTAATGAAGCCTTTCAAGCCCGGTCAAGCCCCAAGGACCAAATTCCTCGTGAAGGATTTACTCTATGTGCCCAGAACCGTCTATCGCATTCTAACGAGGACAACGAGTCCCATCAAAGGCCATGACTCATCTGATGAGGAAATAGTTGGGATCATGAAGAATCAGCTATTCAACATCATTCGTAGCATTCCTATCGATTATCACGATTTCTTCATGAGCACTCTGGCAAATGCTGCACTTTCTCCATTTGAGCTGAAACCTTATGCACCTTGGATTATGAGATTCCTCAGGACAAGGTCTTCACTCAACTACAAGGCTGATTTTTAGAATCACCTTAGCTATCTACCCCCGATTGAAGTCCTCAAGCAGGCTTTTACTTCAACTGATGAAAAGGGCAAGGCTCCTGCTATCATTGATGAAGGCATTCGTCCATTGGATGGTCAGTTTCGCAAAGCTGCATCTTATTCCACCAATGATGACTCTGCTGCCAATGCACCCAAGTCTACTCCTCAAGCCACTGCTCCTCGTGTGATAACTGACTGTGAGCTTCTGCTTAGTCTTCACCAGAAGGTGGATCGAAACCATAAATGGTTTAAGCGTCAGTTTGGTTCATTTCTTCACAACATGACTGCTACACACAATGTAGTGAAGAAAAACCATTACTACCTCCATGAAGTCTTCGGTCGCACCTGGGCCATTCTATCACATCTGTATGGTGAAGAAGATCTTAAGAATATGGGTCTCAAGGAAGATTTTGACTGGTCTGCACCTCCACCGAAGAAATTCAAGAAGGTCAAGGTTCCTTCTTTGGTGTCCAGCTCATATTCTTCATCACGCGATACCGATGAGCATGAAGACTTGGACGACACCGCGGCAGGCCCTTCGACGACAAACGACCCCAACAACGCTGGCACTCCTTCATCAACTTGATATTCTTCAGGGGCGTTATTCCTCCTTTTCGATCCTTTTGGTCATTCGATGACAAAGGGGGAGAATGTTGAGTTAGTATTCAAGCGGGTCTGTCTATATGGGTGTTTTTTTCTAAGCTACAACTCTTGTTCTTCTGAAACTTTATTGGATTGAGTTGTAAACTTAAACCCGATGGTGCTTTGATACTTTTGATGTGTTTTTCTGCATGCTTATTCCTCATATATGTTAATGCATGCATGCTGAATTATAACAGTCACCATATTTCATCATGCACATCAAATTCTTCATTATGATATGTCAAATGCATGTATGAATTACAAGATATAGGGGGAGATCTCCATGATTCTACTCTTCAAGTGTGCAATGCTTCAAAAGAAAATTCCTCACCATGCACATCTTCAGGGGGAGTTCTTCTATATCTCGCAGTCAAATTCCTCAATATCAGTATTTACACTTCATATGTTTATCCCCGTTGAAAACTTAACCTATATTTTCATCAATCACCAAAAAGGGGGATATCGTAAGTGCATCTAGTGCCCCTTAGTGATTTTGGTGTATTGAAGACTTATAGGTTAAGGGACTAATGTGTTTATGAGTGTACACAGGTCTATAAGTCTATGAGGAGTTTGATATTTACAGATAAAGTCGACCCTAAAAATGAAGTTCTTCAACTGAAGACTTTGAATTTCTGAAGACTTTGAAAGTGAAGAAATTGGTGTGACCTTTGAAGACTTGGCATTCATTCGAGGAACATGAAGCGTGAAGACTTTTGCTTTCGTAGTTTCATTTTCTCTTTCTTGAGTCATAGGAAACACCATACTATTAAAGGGGGTCGAGGAAATACTAAGGAAAAAATTCCATGTGATGCTCAACTCAAAATCCTACACCTACCAATCCCCTCGAGCGAAGCCATTGGATATCTCATACAGTTCAGTCATATTCTTCAGTGACAGAGACGAAGTTCTTCTGGTCTCTGAGGAATTTGTTCTGACTGAGGAGTTAGGAATTCACCAGTGCGGATTGCCTACACAGTGAGGAACATGATAGCCCTGAGGAATTTGATACTCAAAATTCCGACCGTTGCTGTGTTATGTGCCAGTTGTCCCAAAATATCTACCCACCTAACAGTCATATCATTGAAGGGCATTTATGTCTTATCATGTCGGGCTACTCCCTAGGCTATAAATAGCCGCCCCTACAACCACTAGCTGGTTGGCTGCTCCGAGAGAAACTGACACTTGTCATTCTAGAGCATCCCATCCTCTGAGGACTTTGAGCGAAAATCATCAAGTGAGGAAAACCCAAACCCAAACACCTACAAACCCAAAGTGATTGAGCATCACTGAAGAGATTGATCCTGCGTGGATCCGACGCTTATTACATTTGAAGACTGTGCTTCTTCCTGACGGTTAGGCGTCAAGGTCTAGAGCATCCAAGAGGAATTGTGGATCGCCGAGTGACCAAGTCTGTGAAGGTTCAGGAGTCACCTGAAGACTTACCACGAGTGATTGGGAGAGGTCTGTGTGACCTTAGCTCAAGAAGAATACGGTGAGGACTATGTTTCCGGGACTGTGTGTCCTCGAGTTTAAATACCTAGCCGCTCCAACCAGACGTACAACTGAGATAGTAGTTGGAACTGGTCTACCAAATCATTGTCTTCACCAAGCTCACTGGTTCTATTTCCTCAACTCTTTCATTTCCTCATAACTGTGATGAGTGCTTGTTCATATCTATGTTTGAAGACTTTGATTGAAGACTTTCTCAATTTCCTCATTTCAATTTCTTCAGTCTGTTTGTCTTCATCCTGTGTTATCATGTGTTTACGCTTTCTGTACTCTGTGCTTGTCTTGATTTCATCATGATGACTATGCTTGTGTTCTGCTATGTTTACTTTTGAGTACTTATTCCGCTGCTAGTAGTTCTTCGCTAAGGAATTTCCTCACCTGCAAATTCCTCAGTGAAGAATTCATAAAAATCGCCTATTCACCCCCCTCTAGTCGATATAATGCACTTTCAGTTAATACACAGATGTACTAGTATGTAGCAAAAACAGAAAGGCATGTCATATTCAAAGGTATAATGTGTAAGCTAAGCAGATGCAATTTAACCAAATTGGAAGCAATACAAGCTAGACATCCGGCTGGAGTGGTGAGCATGATCATCTAGGACCTGAGAGCCTGGTGGGAGGCGGGCTGCTTCGCCACCATCGCGGCTTTTTGGTTGGCTTCCAGGTGATGCCTCTCTTTGTTGGGCTTGTCACTGGCTCGGCCAGTGCCCTGACTAGTTATTTGTCTTCTGGTGCTCATGGGATGGTGGTTCATGTAAAAAATATATTTCCTTATCTTAATAAAGACCGACTTCGGCCTTTCGAATACAAGCTAGACACCATATGGAACATGCGACCACATATGACACCGCGAAGTTAAAGCAAGCACCTGGGATGGTGGTTCATTGTGAGCGAGGTCATCAACTCCAGAGCTAGGTTTACCGTCTCCATCTGCTGACACTGCACCTATTATAAGGCTGGAACATGTCTGGCCTATCCGCGTACGACGCTGGAGCAACTTCTCTCTTTTCTTTTTTGCTTCTCTCATAGCAGCAGAGTCTGAAATACCCTTGCATAAAAACACAATAGTGAGAGTATGGGTGAAGTGTGTGCAGAACTAGTGCACTATAAAAGTAGCAGATAGCAGGTGGCTGAAAAATAAATGACAGGAGACATATGATAGCTCTACAACATTGCATGGCAAACAAAATTAGATTCTACTCCATATGATTTTGTAATATATGAGCACAGGAAATGCAGGTACTCCTCCAGCACACCACCACATGTGGTCATATCAAGATAACAGTCGACTGAAAAAAATAGGTCAGTCGATTTTTTTAATGAACCGTCTACCTCCCGCCAGTCACTGTTGACGATCTTTCTCGAACCGCCAGCGACCACCGGCCCAGACCCCTGCCCCCGCCGCCCCGCCCTCCCCTCGACCTCACACCACCGCCATGCTTGGCAGCGCCCCCAGGCCATCCCTTTAATCCCGGCCGACCTCCAGATCGGGCGCCAGTAGCTCTAGGCCCCACACGCCCCTAAGATAAACACCGAGGCGCTGCTTCCCCGACGTAATAGGCGGACTAGCGCCTGTTACGCTGGGGAATGCTTCCATTAATTGGGAATCAACTGACCAGGAATTGAAATTCACGGGGTGACGGACCTCTAGCTAAGGTGAAATAGTATATGAGGAGAAACCTTGTGCATCATGAGTTACTAGTAACATCTAGTATCAAGAAGAAGCGGTCAACTAGTGTCCTCTGTGGGATGAATACCATGCAAGCAGACACGTAAGATTTGCACGAATAAGGGAAGAGGAGTACCATTTTTGGTTACCGGTGTGGTCGCCTCCACATGTCGCGTCGATCTTCTTACTTTTGCCAGGGAAACCGATGTTCTGGAGGAGGGTGCAGGCTTGGATGAACACATGACCAAATTGTTGACTGTGTTGTTGTGGCCGTATGTCGGTGGAGGGGAAGCAGATCCGAGGCGGCGAAGGACGGCGTAGCAGGAACTGCTCCGGTGCGGTGGAGGGTGGCGAAGTTGGAGCGGCAGTGGTGAGGCGCAGGATGGCGTGGTTGAACTGGCTCGGGTACGGACGGCTCGGCCTCGGCTTCAACTACTAGTCGTGGAGGGTGTTGCAGTTGAGGTTGTGGTGGACGACGACGTTGGGGTATTGGCTCCGGCATGATGGAGGAGGGCGGCGATTGATGGGTGGAATGGGGTGGCGGACGGAGAACGTCGGGGTTTCACCGCTGGTGGAGTGGTAGTTTTTGCGCCACGTAGTACGAATGGGGAATCAGATGGGTGTGCGGGGGGAGGGGGACAACCATGTTTCGGTCTGGGACGCGCTTGTTTTTGGCTTTTTTGAACATAAGATGGCACGCGCTTGTTTGAAATTTGGGGAAAGTACAAACTTTGCCCCCCTCTTAAATTTCGGACCTACTGCGGGTCGGGGGTAGGATGGTAATCCCGGGTGTCACAAATAGTGGGCGGGAGCGATTTTGGTCACGCGCTTGTGTTCTTACGCGGCCATTGTGTATGAATGTTTTTCGGAGGCAGTTGTGTGGTGTCTAAATGAAGCTACAAACCTACCCCGGTTTGGACCTTTGGACATTGGTCCAGTAGATTTCACGGTCGGAGTTATTAGAAAAGTAATTTCCTTGTACTACCAAACATTGGTCTCACGCGGTTTCGGGCGAGTAGAGGCTCTTTTGGCACTTCGTTCGAAATTTTGAAACACAAGCATTCACGTTTAGAGTACTCTTGAACTTTGAGGATTGACCTAAATAGACAACGTTAAATTTGACCTTGTATGTTTGAAAACCTCATTGAATTATCCGCTTCTTTTTGAAATTTTGACACTTGAAAATCCTATAACTACGATTATTTTGGACTGGAGGAGCTAAATTATAATCTATTTTGTACACGACTACATATGCTATTATGTACAAAGTCAGAGCAAAGATTGGTGCCCCCATAATTTAGGTATGATTTACAAATGCCATGATATCAAATTCAAATAATTTAATGGACTTCATGTTGAATTCGATTTTTTTAAACCACCTTAAGTTGAATTCAAATGTATGCTAGTTCATAGGTAGCTATTTATAATGTTCATTGTGTAACTTTCATATGTATAATGTGCTTTACACACACAACATGAACTATACTCACGTTTATATTCGATTGCTAAAGTGATGCATTGTCTGGAGTTCAAAATACTAACTATGTGGATCAATTGTGTCGAATAATAACATAGACATGCTCAAATTCGATAGAATCTAGATGTCTGATGGATCAATGACCGTTCCTTACGCGAATTGCAAATATCATGATCCCATCCTAATATTTCGATACAATTTATATCTTTAATCAATGTGTACAACAGTCTTTTACGTGTAGTTTCACTCTCCATCGATGGTCTCTCACACATGCTCACACACTCTCTCCCGAGGTGTCTTTCTCGCACACATGCTCTCGATATAACCCTCCCTCCCTCTCATAACCATTTACGACTGTTTTCACTAACCTTTATCACAAGCACTCTTCCTCTCGCAAGCATACACACGCACAATCCCCATCGACCCTTTCTATATACATAGACCTGCCTACGTGTCTCCTGTACGCACATTATCTTTAGGCATGTCTCTCACGCATTGTCTCACACCTCTCTTCCTAATCGACAAGTATGATTCGCAGAGCATTCTGTAGGATGCCCCTTGAAGTTAGGTTGGATGAATAGTAATATCAGAGATAAAGGGGTTACCTTAGTCCAAGAACCTAGAGTTATAAATCCTAGCCGGCTTTAGCAGTGGACATAGAGTCCTTCACAATTATGCTATCTTTGTCTTGTATGACTAGTCATCCATGGGTCTCCCTAAATGCGTCACGGGCCAACCAATGTGGCGCAGGACGGAACCAAACGAAGGGCCTCACCTCGACCCACCGGACCTCACGCAGTGACACACCTTCTGCCCCCACGTCTCGTTATCTTCTCACACCCACACATACCAACACAGACACCACACACACACAAAAATATTCTCCTGGTGCCTCTATCCACTCCCCCCTTGCATATACACACTCAAGGGAATCTCTCGTCGTGACGTCATACTCGTCGCTCTCTCTCTAGACCACTCTCATTTCTCGTTCTATCTCTCCCACACCCCCCTGTCGGCCCCTCTATCCATGCCTCTCTTGAATACGTAATACACACACATACCTCTCTAGGCCCTGCCAAATGCATCAACTACACATTCACACATGTTACATCACGTACCCCATTGATCTAAAAAGCCCTCTCTTCACGTTTATTTCGCATACAACATTCCTTTTGAATAAAGTGTGGCCAAAAAATATTTTAGAATTTCTACATATATACAACATTACAAAGTTATATGGAGGAGTATGAACGCTTTCATTGCATGGTGCCCACAATGATATTTATTCTGCACTATGAATTTGTATATTTTTATACTATTTATAAAGTTAGTCATAATAAAGAAACGAAGAGCATCTCTCTCTCCATCGCATACCCCCCCCCTCTATGCCCCTTTCACTTATGCACACAAACTATCTCCAGGTCCTCTAAAAGTAAGCCCCCAGCACATTCACGCATGTTTCATCTTTCTCTCGCGATATATACAGTGACGATCATTGTATTTGAAGCGAAAGCACGATGCGCACATTGGACTTCAGAATCCACTCATTACAGTCACCATTTATGTTTTGTGGTTATTATACAGTCACGGGCTCACCGTACAACTCTGTATTTGCTCAAGACACGACTAGTTGACCAGTTAAATGCTCCACGTGGCACCTCTACTGCTGCATCACATTATCTCACTACCATCGGGCCCACCTATCGGCTTGTATCTACTCTAAATCTACACTCTTATAAAATACTAGCAAGATGCCCATGCGTTGCATGGAACATCAAGATGCATTTGTATGAGTAATTTATCTTGTGGGAGAAAAATATGAACAAGGGAAGGCCTTATTTGCAAGTGTGGAGAGGGGTGTGGGTATCTTTTTGCAAAATTGCCATAGTTTCCTTCCTATCCGTCAGATATAGATCGGACGGCCTATATTGCAAGATGGCAGGCACACGATCATCACCGACTATGCTTTTTATAAGAGTAGGGATAAAATACACTCTTATAAAAACAGAGTTGGTGATGATGGTGTGCCTGCCATCCTGCAATATAGGTCGTCCGATTTATATCTGACGGACAGGAAAAAACTATGACAATTTTGCAAAAAGGTACCCACACACCTCTCCACATTTGCAGATAAGACCTTCCATCGTTCATCCATTTCTCTCACAAGATAAACTAGTCATACAAATGCATTTTGATGTTACGTGCAACGCACGGGCATCTTGCTAGTAAGAATGAAAACAAACGACAAAAAAATATTGGACGGTGGTTCGAAGTCATGACCGCGGGCACATCGGACAAGGTGGCCTTGTATTGGTATGCTGAGCTGTCTGTTTTAACACACAGGAGATGGTGTGGTGATTATACACACACGCACGCATGCACACGAACTGCATGCATGCAACACTCACACGAACACATGCACCCACGCACGCACGCAACACTCACATGTACACACGCAACCACGCACGCACGCAACACTCACATGCACACACGCACGCATGCATGCACACACCAATACACCACATGACCAACACACACTCTCACGCTCAAGTCCTCAACCTACACGTGCATGCGCACACACCAGGCCCTGACAGACACATACACAACTAGGTGATTCCCGCGCATGGGGTGGAGTCTTGTCGCACCTGTGTAAATTTGTGTTTATCTGACCTTTTCCCTATGCGAACTGATAGGTGGGACCCACAAGGAACATGGTCAATTAACTAGTCAACATGGTGCCACGCAGACTATTTGGCCGGTCAACAGAGTGCAATCCGATGCTGAACCGTGAGCAAGTGACCGTATAATCACAGAAAAACGTATATAGTGACCATAATCAGCTTATTCTGAAGTTCAGTGAACGTATTACACTTTTCTCTCTGTAGGCCCTCCAAAACTACATCTCTACACGTTCTCGCATGTTACATCTAACAACTATGCAATACAGCACTACTACTACACTCTAACACAATAAATCATAGTATGTGTTTTTAGTTTTACTAGATATCATATTGTTACTTAATTATTCAGCTTGCATATATTAAAATTGCCTTTGAAATGTATGGCAAGTATCATATACCGCGCGGGAAAAATCCTGCCCTTTCCTGTTTAATTGGGTTTGTATCGATGGATCGTGCAAAACAGCAAAACTATAGTACTATATATAGTACAAGTGACAGTTCAATGGGCCGTCGTGTCGTGTAGTCCTCCGTCGTAAGAGTCGAGCGCTCACTTTCATAAATCTTCTAGTCCCTTTTGCCGACATGTGGGACATCAAGCTACCAGGCCCACGTGCCATACCGGAATACAGTGCAGAGAAGCTGGGGTGAAGCACCCAGTCATGGCGCCGGCGTAGTAATGAGCAATGAGGCATCAAATCACAAAGCTGCATATTTTCCGCAGTTAAGTTGGAGGGACGAAGTAATAATGCTAAAAAAATAAGTTGGAGGGACGAAGCAACCATCATTTCACTCGTTGCCGAATCTGCTTCTCCCTCATCTTCTTCAAGTTAACCACATGTTGCTTCTGACATTGTTCTGCCTCATGTGGGAAGCGGATCGGCTTGGTAAAGAACTAACACGTGGGACCGCATGTTAGCAAACCGCCAGGACAACGTCCTCTAAAAATAGGAAACCTCCCCCGCCATCCGCGCGGCAAAATCACCTCCTTTTTACTAATCTTGATTCTATAATTTTTTAGATCAATATAATTGAGATTTGTATAGATAGCACATAGGAGCAAAACCAAGTGGTACGGTGAAGGGCATCCACAATGTGTAGCCAAATGTGAAAATAGCTTTTGGCATCGTGGGAACCATTATGGACAGTGTTACCAAAGCCAAAAGGATGGAACCGAAGCTCCCTGATTGATTGATTGAAGGAATAGAAAATGCAACGTCTCTCCTCTTTCTCTCGTGCTTGGACTCATGTACAATATAGAGGACAAATGTAACATCCCAAAATTTCAATTTGGAATGTTATACATTAGATCATCATTGCATATCATATTTTATTTACTTTTGGTTTTGATCCTAGAAATTCCACGCAACTCAAGGACCCACGAAGAGAGTTGGGGATTTCGTTATTTTCATATTTGAGTTTTCTCAAATTTTGAGAATAGGATCATTTGATTTTAATTATTTTATCATCAATTATTTCTATTACAAAAATATGAGAGAGGGAATAAAATGACTTTCCCAAAATAAAGAAATATTGAAGATTTAATAATAAAATCAAATAAGATTTTATTTCGGAGTTTTTCGGTATTTTATTTGAATTTAGGAAAAATGTCCATTTTTCAAAATTGCATTTAGGCCCCAAATAAATGTTCACCTTGTGCGGCTTGATTTTAGAAGCCCGGGAAAATTTATTTCGGGATTTTTGGAGTCCATTTAGTATTTCTTTCATTTGTTTTTCTACGCGGAATATTTAAAAAAAACGCGAACCGACTTTGGGCCGTACCCGAGCGGGACTCCGTCCGGGGGCAGCCTTTATAAGCCGCCCGACCCGAGCCACCGAGCCCATCAACCGCCGCCAGCCCACCGCGCCCGAAACCCTAACCCTAGCCGCCGCCGCCCGAGGTCAACCTCGTTTTCGCCGCCCGTTTTTTTTAAAAAAGTCGCGGTTTTTTTCAATTTTTTTAAATAGATCAGTTTTTTCGATTTATTTAAATAGCGAGCGTTCGTCCGTTCGTTCGTTCTAGTGAACGTTCGTTGTTTTTCTTTTTCTCGGATTAAATCCGCGGTTTTTCTGATCGCGATTCCTGATCCGATTTTTGTTTTAGTATAACTTTTCGCTCGTTTATCGGAATTAGGTGATTCAAGCGCCTAGAGTTTCGTCTCGAAACCCTATACCCATTTAACCAACTTAAACAAGTTTTTGCCACTGTAAAAATTGCCCTAGATCCAGAATAGTAAACGAAGCTTGTTTTTTTGCCGTTTGACTTTCGTTGCTTCGTTTGATTTGATTCTTTTTGCAAACCGGAGTTCTTAAGTTGAACCTTCTGGTTAGATCTCTTATTTGAGTTTTACCCATGCATTAGATGAATACTTATTGTATGCTTGTTTGTTTGTCTGCGATAGAATACCCAGAGTGCGCCGCCTGTTACTTCGAATCTCTAGGTTTCGCGGATCATCAGCAAGGCAAGTAACACTTTGATCATACCTCCTACTACCCAGTTTTATTGCATTAGATCAATCCTCAAACATTGCATGATTAGGATCTAATTAAATTGTGGGATGGGAAGTAGTTGAGGTAGTACCTATTTCCTGTTTATTACCAAACCTTTGGGAGTTACTTCTACGTTTGCCATTATGCCATGCTATGCTAGTAGACGTGGATTGGGTGAGTGATATCCATGACAAATGTGAGAGTGTTAATTAATGGTTTATCTAAGGTGGCAACTTAAACACACATCTGGGTGGATTGAGGTACCTGGGTATTCCAGGATTGCCTGTTTTTCTTTATGGACCGCCACCCAGGCCCAAAGGGATCATGAGATTTTTCATACTAGAAACTTCCGTGTGCAGCCACATGCTATTATGGGCTCTAGCATAGTTGATTAAGTCGTGTAAACTCTTACAGGGTAGACTAGCAGATGTAGGGGAAAGTAGGTGTAACGGTCTATCCATCGTAAGGTGCTAGCGCTTCTGAAAGACTATGTCTCGGTCATCCGTCTTCTCAAACACCCTGTAGTGCGAGAAACCAAACAAAGGCGATCGATCTTGTGGGGAAAAGTGCGCAAACCTCTGCAGAGTGTATAAACTTATCATGGTTAGCCGTGTCCCCGGTTATGGACATCTTGAGTATCTAGTACTTGGATTATCATGTGAATCTCAACATGTTACTCTAAAAGTTAATTTTGTTGGGTTTTGTTTAATGATGATGCTTAATTGGGATTGAGGATGCTGTCAACCATTCTCAATGTTTAACAACTACCATGATAGTTAAATAAATTTTATTCCTTTGCAATAGGGAAAATTAGCTTTACGCAAAACAGTAACTGTCGGTGTCAAAACCGGCGGATCTCGGGTAGGGGGTCCCTAACTGTGCGTCTAGGCCGGATGGTAACAGGAGGCAAGGGACACGAAGTTTTACCCAGGTTCGGGCCCTCTTGATGGAGGTAAAACCCTACGTCCTGCTTGATTAATATTGATGATATGGGTAGTACAAGAGTAGATCTACCACGAGATCGGAGAGGCTAAACCCTAGAAGCTAGCCTATGGTATGATTGTTGTTCTGTATGTTGTCCTATGGACTAAAACCCTCCGGTTTATATAGACACCGGAGAGGGTTAGGGTTACACAAATTCGGTTACAATGGTAGGAGATCTACATATCCGTATCGCCAAGCTTGCCTTCCACACCAAGGAAAGTCCCTTCCGGACACGGGACGAAGTCTTCAATATTGTATCTTCATAGTCCAGGAGTCCGGCCGAAGGTATAGTCTGGCTATCCAGACACCCCCTAATCCAGGACTCCCTCAGTAGACCCTGAACCAGGCTTCAATGACGACGAGTCCAGCGTGCAGATTGTCTTCGGCATTGCAAGGCGGGTTCCTCCTCCAAGTACTTCATCGAAGATTTTGAACACAAAGACAGTGTCCGGCTCTGCAAAATAAGTTTCCACAAATTGCCATAGAGAGAATAATATTTACACAAATCTAATCTCCTGACGTATTCTGTAGTGTGACGCACCATGGCCAAGCCTTTATTCGAATCGTTTTATTATCCCACCTCAGCGCGTCATGCGAGGCGGTTTCCTTAGCACGTCTTGTTAAAGCAGAGATCGTTTCCCCTTATTCTGGGATTCTCATCAATACGGGCGTGGGTAACCCAACCGCTTCTAGGACTCCTAGACTATAGGCAAGTCCAAACGGCCACGAAGAGGACGCTTGATATTTTCACCTTCTTTATAAAGGGACAAGGCTTTTTATTTTTTCCCTCCCGTGCTCAATCGAATCCTTCCCCCACCTCAAGCTCAAACACCCAAAGTTCAGGTCAGGTGCTCCGAACCTTCAATCATGTCCGGATCTAGCCTTCAAGGCTGATGGGTGCCTTCCTCCGTCACGAAAGAAGACATCAAAAAGTTGAGGGAGGCCAGATATCTGACCGCCGAGGTATTGCATCGGCTGCCTGCCCGAGGGCAGGCCGTCCCCTCCCTCGAACCCAACGAGAACGTCGTGTTCGTCTCCCACTTCCTCCGAGGTCTAGGCCTTGCTCTGGATCCTTTCGTCAGGGGTTTGATGTTTTATTACGGGCTAGATTTCCATGATCTAGCTCCGGACTCCTTTCTTCATATCACGACATTTATTGTCATGTGTGAGGCCTTCCTCCGGGTTACCCCTCACTTTGGCCTGTGGCTCAAGACCTTTGAAGTAAAGCCAAAGATGATCGAGGGGCAAAATGCAGCATGTGGAGGTGCCTCAATATGCAAGATGACGGGAGCTCCATGGCCCAAAGGTTCCATTCCAGAGGTGTCTGAATTGTAGCAACAGGAGTGGTTCTACATCACGGCTCCTAGAAGTGCCAAGTGGGCGGCCGCCCCTGTTTTCCGCTCGGGCCCTCCACCACAACTGATGTCATGGATCAGCAGAGGTCTGAGCTGGGGTCCAGCCAAGGACGTGCCTATACTGCAAAGCCGCATTCGAGATCTCTTCAATGGAGATTTTAGTTTGGTTGCGGTAATACAAGTTATGCTGGTTCGTCAAGTCCAGCCTTGCAAACGCCGGCCCCTTCGCTTGTGGGAGTTCAATTCTGAGGGACCGCGTGTCATTCAAAGTTTCCTCGGCCTGACGCACGAGGAGATGTACAAGTCATTCTTCGGACCTCAGGTAGAGTGTCCGGAAATCACCGAGGACGTGGGCCTAAGCAGTAACCGAGCCGCCGAACAGGTAAGGAATCTTCCGGCCGAACATACTATCTCTCATTTGTTACGAAGTTATTTTTTAGAGTTTGCTTTTTGACCAGGACTGGCTAACAAAGGCGAAGTTGATTCGGTGTTCGGCCCCCCTCCCTGAGGGTTTGGACAATCCGGTATTGGAAAAGATGCTCCAGGTCGCACCTTGCCCGGAGCCCTTGAAGGAAGATACTGGGGAGGATAATACGGGCGGACGCGGGCCCCCAACGCTGCCCATTCTAACAGAGGGAGCGAGCATCTCCATGAAGGAAGACGACCGGAGGAGGAAAAGGACTGCACCCGGGGATTCGGAAGCCGAAGCTTCCAAACGGGAGAAGAAGTCTCCCACAGAGGGTCCTACCTTGGGGGGTGCTTTTGCCGCACAAAGTCCGCGGGGGGATCAATTCTCCAGCGAGTCGTAAGTGACCTGAAATACCTTAATAGTACAGGTATGCCATCTTTTTCTTCTGAGAAAATAACCACCGCATATATCTTTGCAGTTCGGGCCTTAGCCCCTCTCAAATGAGCTCGTCTTCGGGGGATCTTCTTCCAGAGATGATGGAGAGCGAAACGCCTCCTCCGGACTCCTCCTCTCCGGAAGCGGGCGACCCCGAAGTGTCATCGCGGAGGGCCTCTCCGAGTCCGGTGAGGCCAGAAGATAATCCCATTGACCCCCGAAGCTCCCAGTGTCCAGCTCCCGAAGAGAGCGAAATAGAGTCCGGCACTGTCTGGTGTGCGACCGGATGTTCTGAGGGAGTTGGTGGGGCGAGCAGCCATCTCAGATGAACACCGTGTACTGATGAATATGGTGATGGAGAGAATCTCGTCCGCCGAAAGCGGATTGCATGGAGCTTTTATGAGTCTACTGACAGGCTTTGAGGTACGTAAAATAATGTATGATAGTCCTGCACATGCTAGGTGTGCCCTATGTAGATAGTAGCCCCTGAGACTCTGGTTGTCGTCGAAAACGACGACGAACAGAGGATCATATTCCCAGGTAATAACCATACTGCCTCTATCTGCAGGTGATGGAAGCTCCGGTGGCTAGCCGGACTAGCGAGTTTGCCCATTTAAAACGGCAGCTGGATGCGGCAGACGCCGACATCGAGCTTGTGAACAAAAGGCTTGACGAGGCACAGGGTAAGTGTCATTATCTAGTGAACGCCACATAGTAAGAGCAGCATGATGCTAGTGTCTTTAATATATTGTGACTGTAGATGGAGCTTCCACTGTTGAAGCCTTGCGGGCAGAACTTGCCCGAGCCAAGGAACAAGCGAGGTTTGGTAATGCGGCTGCTTTGAAGGCGGCCGAAGAGTTGAAAGCCGAGAAGGCTATGCATGGCGAGAGCCGAGATAAGATGGCCAAGATGTCCATAGAATTAAAAGCCACCGCCGACCGTTGCCGGGTTCTTGAAAAGGAAAACCTAGCGAAGGCATCAGACCTTGAGAAGGCTGCTGCGACGAGAAAAGACATCCGCTCTGCTATGAGGGCGAAGAAGGAGGAGCTGCGGGAAGCCAGGGATATTGTAGCTGGGAAATCCTTTATGTTGCGGAGGAAGTTCAGAGATCCATGGTATGCCTCTCTGGATCGGCTGTGGAGTTCGGAGGATGTGTATATGGATTTGGCGGCGAGCGCTGCCGATGCGGCCAAGTACTTCCAGGGTCAGACGAACCGTGAAGTGGACCAGCTGTTTTGGACACAATTCCATTCTCCCGAGTGTCCGCTTTCGTTGACTGACCAATTAGCCGAATGGGCCGAACTGAATAGGTTGTTTGGACTCGCCATGAGGTCTGTTGTGGATCAGCTATGGCCGGAAAGGCCAAAACCGAACAGCTATTTCAGCTTGGTGCAGCAGTTCCTTGACATGGTGCCACGCATTAATGCGATGAAGAGGTCGGTGTGCATAGAGGGCTCACGGATGGCCTTTGCCCGTGTTAAAGCATACTAGGTGGAGATGGATGCTACCACTTTTGCAGCGCGGGATTTGTCCATAGGTCGAATGGCTGTTGAGCACTACTTTGAAGAAGTTCTTGAGGGTGCTCGTTTGATAGAGACCCAGTGCTCAAAAAATATTATGTTTGAGTGATATGTAATCTCATTTTAAGAGAAATGCTTTTATAAATTTTTATAAGGCTATTTTTATACTTTTGCCTGAAAGTAATATGATGCCTCCTGGGCGGCCGTTTATGTATACATGTGTATAACCTGAAAGATTGCAGCCGTCGGCTTCAACCCCCACGCATATAATGCGGAGGTGCTCGCAAAAAACACGCGTTCACACTTAACCCAATGTCTTGGTCCTATTAAGGAGGTGATAGCGGAGCGAGCGAGGAAACCGGACTATAATGCTTTAGCACTTTCACTTAGCCATAGGAGTTTGACAGTGGGGCTACTAGATAGCCCCTGGTGGCTCCGCACTCTCCCGATCCCGGGGTGCATACATGCCTGGCCGGAAAATGGCCCTTCGTTAAGGCGGAGGAATTCTAACATTCCAACAGGTCATCGAGTGGTTGACCAGTCTCACGCTATATCATGACAGTCAGTTTTCGGCTTTCTCTACTGAGGTGCTCGTCCGGATGAACCAGGGCACAATCACAGTAGTTCTCCTGGTGCTACCTTAGCCGGTAAAGCGGAACCTAAGGCACCAAAACACAGGAGTCGGGCAAACCCAACATTTGACCAAAGACAATGATTCGGAGCTGATGCATATAGGGCCAAACTCGCGATGCCGAACACTCCCTAAAGTATTCGGTCTTTGTCGTATAAACCGGGCCTAAATAATGGCCTTTGTAAGAAGCCCCTTGTGTCCAGGTACGTGCATTGTTCTGGCAAGGCCACATGCCAAGACGCTAGCATCCTTCTCAACGGTGGATATGTATCAACAAGAGACAGTAAAAAAGGTTTACGCAGGGTCTTAATCTAAAAAGAATCCTTGGAGCGGGTCCCTGTTGCACGTCTGTGCCTGTGTCTCCGTTGTGCCGTATCCTGGAAGGGTGTAGCACGATGATCGTCTGTAAAAGAGAGGAATTTAGGTGAAAAAGTTGTCGTGCAAAAAGATAGTTTTTAAAGAAACCATGTATAATTCAAGATGAGAAGAAATTGCCACTTGTCTATGCATGTTGAGCCCCTTGTATTGACAAATAGGGGTGTGACCATTTATTTGGTATAAATAGCGGCACCGGACTTGATTAGTTGTGTCTGAGGTCTTGACGACCTATTGGATGCATTCGCTGGTCCGGGCGCCTTTAGTGTGCGGCTGCCAAGGCAGCCGCACTCTCTTCGGCGCGCAGAGATCGCTTGATATTTCCGTTCACTGAAATGATGCCACGTGGACCGGGCATCTTGAGTGTGAGGGAGGCGTAGTGTGGTATTGCATTAAAGCGAGCGAAAGCTTCACGTCCGAGCAGTGCTTGATAGCCACTTTGGAATGGAGCGATGTGGAAGGTTAAATGCTCGCGACGGAAGTTATCAGGGGAGCCGAATATAACTTGTAGTAGGAGGGAGCCCGTACAACGAGCCCCTGGGCCTGGCGTCACTCCTTTAAAGGTAGTATTTCTATGGCGAATTTTTGTTGGGTCTAACCCCATCCCGCTGATTGTATCCTGATATATTAGGTTTAGACTGCTGCCACCGTCCATCAAGTCTCATGTGAAGTGATATCCGCCAATTACTGGGTCTAATACCAGGGCAGCCCATCCTACGCGTCGGATACTTGCTGAGTAATCGCGATGGTCGAAAGTGATCGGTTGAGACGACCAGTGGCAGGACTTCACGGTGACAGGCACTTGGGTATATTTTCCTGGGAGTGCCGCGTTGTTTTTCCCTTGATCACGTGTAACACGTTTACTGTTTTGACTTATGGTGGAAATTTCTTTTGTTCCCCAGTGTCTTGCTTGGGAGGCTCGTCCTCGTCTTCACTTGGTGTATCCTCCCCCTTGTGTACGGCGTTGAGCTTGCCGGACTGCTTGAAGACCCAACATTCTCTGTGGGTAGAATTTTGTTGAGGCTGGACAGTTTATCCCTGGTGCCTTTAGGGGGCGGCTTTTGACCTGGCCGAGAGCTTTTGAATCCGGCGTTTACTGTCGTGCCCTTCGTGCTGTCTTCTTTATTCCGGCGTTTGTTATTGCCGTTGCATCGTGATTTCCCGTTTCCATCTCTAACTTCAGATGTACTGGGGTCACTGGTGCTGCATCTGGCTAGCCAGCTGTCCTCACCCATGCAAAAGCGGGTCATGAGGCTTGTTAATGCGGCCATCGTTCTCGGCTTATTTTGGCCGAGGTGTCTGGCGAGCCATTCGTCACGGACGCTATGCTTAAAAGCTGCCAAGGCTTCAGCGTCCGGACAGTCGACAATCTGGTTCTTTTTAGTAAGAAACATGTTCCAAAGCTTTCGGGCTGACTCTCCGGGCTGTTGAGTTATATGACTCAAATCGTCCGCATCCGGAGGTCGGACATAAGTCCCTTGAAAATTTGCCCGAAAGGCGTCTTCGAGCTCTTCCCAACTTCCAATGGAGCTTTCGGGGAGGCCTTTGAGCCAGTGACGAGCTGGCCCTTTCAGCTTGAGGAGTAAGTACTTGATGGCGTGGAGATCATCTCCTCGAGCCATATGGATATGAAGGATGTAGTCCTCAATCCAGACCCCAGGGTCTGTTGTTCCGTCGTATGTCTCTATGTTTACGGGTTTGAATCCCTCTGGAAATTCATGGTCCAGCACCTCATCGGTGAAACATAGGGGGTGTGCGGCACCCCTGTAGCTGGGTGTACCACGTTGTTCGGATGTTTGTTGTGTTGCATTGTATGTTGGGGCGCGCTTGCGTGGTCCATAGATGGATCTTGTTGCGCCGTGCTTTGGGTGCGACCCCTCGCATGGGTCGCGTGTTGTATTGTGAGTGGCGTTGTATGCCGCTCTGTGTTGGTAGAGGGGTCGTCTATCCGGCCAGGTGGCTGCTTTGATATTTGGTTGTGGGGGGTCTGAGGCCTCCTCATCGAATTCAGGTAGTAGCTTCCTCTTTGGGTAGCTCTTGGAGGGGCGATTGTCGCTGTACCTCGTTGCTGTGTTGAGTATTTTACTCCATATGATTTGGAGTGTGTCTTGCGCAGCCTTGAGCCTTTGCTTCTGCTTTTTAAGACTCCTCGCGGTGGCAACAAGCCTTTTACGGGCATTCTGCTGCTCCGGGTGCCTGTCCAGCGTTATGTCGTCCGGACCATTATCCTTGATAGAATTTGTTTGTTCGGTTTGATTATCCGGATTGCCGTTGTCCGGCAGCGGTTCGCCCTGCTCTAGCGCTGGGTCTGTGTGATCATTATTTCTGTCGAGGTGGGATTTGGGGCGGCGCTTGCGTCGCCGCTTTGACTGCTTCTCGAGGGAACAAGCCTTCGGTACATCCTTCCGCTCCTCGTCGTCATCTTTTGGTGCGTCCACCATGTATATGTCATATGACGAGGTGGCTTTCCAGGGCCCAATAGGCGCTGGTTCTTCATCGTCTCCTTCATCAGCGTCCATACCGTCGATGTCTTCAGAGTCAAAGTCGAGCATGTCGGTTAAATCATCGACAGTGGCTACAAAGTGGGTGGTGGGTGGTCTTTGAATTTCTTCATCATCTGTATCCCAACCTTGCTGACCGTAGTCCGGCCAGGGCTCTCCTGATAAAGAAAGAGACTTTAGTGTCTTCAGAATATCACCGAAAGGCGAGTGCTGAAAGATGTCCGCGGCAGTAAACTCCATGATCGGCGCCCAATCGGATTCGATCGGCAGGGGCGCGGAGGGTTCGGAGTCCGGAGAGGAGTCCGGCTCCTTGGAGTCACGAGTCTCACGGAGTGCAGGGCTGGTGTTCGGCTCGATCGCTGTTGGGATCACAGCTCCCGAGGCGGCGTCCAACCACCCATCCTCGATCGGTGCAGTTGGCTCTGAATTAAGGGTCGAAGCCGATGCGGGTGCGGCCTCCTGGGAACTGTTTGGCGGCAGAGCTAGATCATGCTCGTCGTGACAGTGTGGCGCGCTCGGCAGTGGCTCGAATCCGTCAAAGATCAAGTCCCCGCGGGTGTCAGCCGTGTAGTTTAAACTTCCAAATCTGACCTGACGGCCAGGGGCATAGCTTTTGATCTGCTTCAGATGGCCAAGTGAATTGGCCCGCCGTGCGAAGCTACCGAAGATGAAGATCTGTCCGGGGAGGAAGGTCTCTCCCTGGACTGCATCGCTATTGATGATCATAGGAGCCATCGAGCCTAACAGCGACGACACAGAGGAACTCTCAATGAAAGCACCAATGTCGGTGTCAAAACCGGCGGATCTCGGGTAGGGGGTCCCGAACTGTGCGTCTAGGCCGGATGGTAACAGGAGGCAAGGGACACGAAGTTTTACCCAGGTTCGGGCCCTCTTGATGGAGGTAAAACCCTACGTCCTGCTTGATTAATATTGATGATATGGGTAGTACAAGAGTAGATCTACCACGAGATCGGAGAGGCTAAACCCTAGAAGCTAGCCTATGGTATGATTGTTGTTCTGTATGTTGTCCTACGGACTAAAACCCTCCGGTTTATATAGACACCGGAGAGGGTTAGGGTTACACAAAGTCGGTTACAATGGTAGTAGATCTACATATCCGTATCGCCAAGCTTGCCTTCCACACCAAGGAAAGTCCCTTCCGGACACGGGACGAAGTCTTCAATCTTGTATCTTCATAGTACAGGAGTCCGGCCGAAGGTATAGTCCGGCTATCTGGACACCCCCTAATCCAGGACTCCCTCAGTAACCATAGAGCTTTCCACCAGCCAAATATGCATATAGTATAGCTGTTTCAATTCCATTACTCTCTATGTGTTACTTTGCCAGCATATTCCATGTGCTGGCCCGTTTCGGGCTGCAACGTTAATGTTGCAGACTTTTCAGACGACGATTAAGGAGTTTTAGGTCGTGGTTCTATACTCAGTGGTGCCGTTGGAGTTGATGCACTCACTTATCTTCCAAGCCTTCTGCTGTTATCATATTTAGATGGCCTTAAGCCATATTTATTGTAATAAGTTCTCTATTGAGACACTCGATGTAATAAGTGTGTGATTGCTACTCTGTTATAAATCCTCCGAGTACTGTGTGGTGTCAGCATTACTGATCCAGGGATGACACCTGAGCACAGAGATCAGACTGTTTGAGGTCTAGTCGCTACAACAGGGCATACTCCCCTGTCCCTTGTATCACAAATCACAAAGAAGTGAGGCGTCAAATCACAAAGCATGGACGAAGCAACCATCATTTCACTCTTCGCTGACTCCGCTTCTCCATCGTCTTCTTCGAGAAACCGTCTCACCGCACTAAGCTGGACGGACGACGCTATTGTGTACGAGTAGTACTAGTACATTTACGCGTCCTTTGGTTCAACGGACTTCCTGGATGCAAGTAAGGCGGTTGTCTCGGCTTGCAGGCGGCACTTGCGAACGACTTACCATGGTCTCCCTCAATGGTGTTCTCCGTCGAACGCACTTCGCCAAACCACAACGTTCAAGATATCGTCGACGTCACTGCAATGGGGAAGGAAGTCAAATATAGTTACTACCTCCATTTTTTGTACACAAGGCCAGTAATATCAAAATTACAATTTGTAAAAGGCCACTAACACTAATCGAGGCAAAATTGATGGGGTTTGCCTCGTACTAGCAACCAAGGACATTAATATCATCTGCATGCATGCAGAAGTGAGAAGGTTGGTTTGCATGGTGCTGCATTAATCAAGCGATGAGGAGTGAGATGGTTAGCTCTTTGGGCTTTGGAGAAAAAAATACGCATTAATTGACACGTGAAACGAGGATTTGTAACGATTAATACCAGGAAGGAAAACCCCGCCTTTCTTTAACACTAGTACTCCTAGTACGTAGTACTACGTACTTATCCTGTTTGGGTCTAGGCCTTGCATTACCATACTTTGCCACACATTTTTGCCAAGCTTGCCTAAAGTTTTCAAAATGAAAAGGAGGTACACTTGCGCACGGCTGTCGCGGTCGGACCGCACCCTCACACGGTCGCTCTTGCATGTCGCGCTCGCACCGCACCCTTACATGCACAGTCGCTCCTACACGCCGCAAACCCAACCAAGGGAACACACCCTACTGACACGTGTTGTCGCATGTGAACAAACCAAACTCAGCCATCCTACCGCTGACACATAATTTTCATTCATAGAGTATGTTTATCCAACCGCATGTTCGGGAGTATCCGTACGGCCCGTGCGGTAGTCTGTTGGGGAAGAAGAAGAGGTGAGGAAGAAGGGTTAGGAGACGTAGGATATTCATCCAACCGCCTGAAATGGTAGACTGGCCCAAGTCGGGTGACTTGCATAACAATATATGTTTTTACACAGCAAAAGATCCATAAAAACAACAACATAAAGAAAAACTATCACTGCTCGCGGAACAAGACGGCCTCGTCGTCTTTGGCTGCTGGCACGAACCAGCCATAGCTGTCGACATGTGTCTCCGCACCGTGGTTGTCCTCGGCCTCCAGCTACTCGTTCACGCGGAGCATGCGGGCGCTCTGCACGGACGAGAGCACCGCCCGGTTCAAGTCGGGGATGTCTGGTTCCGCCTGCAGGAGGGCCTCGATGGCAGCGGCATCCGCGCGCTCCGCGTCGAGTCGAGCCTCCACCTCCCGGTTCAAGTCCAGGACGTCCGGTTCCGCCTGCAGGAGGGCCTCGATGAGAGCGGCATCCGCGTGCTCCACATCGAGTTGAGCCTCTACCGCCGGGTTCAAGTCCAGGATGTCTGGCTCCGCCTGCAGGAGGGCCTCGATGGCAGCGGCATCTGCGCGCTCCGCCTCAAGTTGAGCCTCCGCCGCCCGAATCACATCCACGACATCCGGTTCCGCCTGCAGGAGAGCCTCGATGACAGCGACATGCGCGCTCTCCGCGTCGAGTTGAGCCTCTGCCTCCCGGTCCTCCTTTAGGATCGCCAGGTTGAACCGCTGGTCCACCTGCAGCATGGGGGACTCGGACGCCGGCACGAAGTCGACGTCCATTGTCTAATACCCATCGGGGGCCTTCTGCGCCGCGACCTCTGCCATGAACATTGGATCGGCTTCCTCCTCCTCGTAGCTTGGCTCCAGAGAACTCGGGGATTGGCCTGCCGCAAAGCGAGCTTGGGAACGGAGGTCTCTGGTGCCGACCGCCGCCACGATTTCTGCGCGGCGCTCCGGCATCAGCATCTTGTAGTACGTGATCTTGCGGCACACCATGGCTTTCCGGCGAACTAGGGGACGCTTGATGCGGGCTAGGGGATCGAAAGGTGGGGGAAGGGGCTAGAGATTAGGTGTGGTTTTAGGGCAGTGGCTGGTGTAGGCCGAGCAGCGAAGGTTCTGGTGTCAATAGTGGTTCCGGTGATGACCTGTCAATCGGTTTTGACTGTACATCGCTCTTGTCGCGTTCGCGTTGCAGCCCGGCACGCTGGACCCTCCACGTCGCTCATCGAATGGAACGCGCTTCGTCTTGCATTTTCGCTCGCTTGTGGGACCACAGTGAGAGCAAACCGACATCCCTCCCCCTCCCCCGCCCGCGTCATTTTATGTGGAGTAAATAAAAACAGAGGGAGTATACTATGGACGAGGATCCCCTGACGTGGCCAAACCCATTGAGTAACTGACATGCAGGGCCTAGCAAGCATCAGGTCCGCTAATAAGTGACCGAAAGGGAGGGTAAGGCAGGGATACGTATGTGAAAGGAGCTTCCAATGATGTAATTTTCACATTATACATCTCATGTACTATTAATCTTGTCAATAGTCAAATGCGGTTTTGAAAAACGCATTAGAGCATGGTTAATAATATAGCCAGTCAATGTCTATAAGGAACTGCCATGTCATCTATAGCCATCATCTATTATATGCACTCATACAATAGTGTGGGCTATAAGGTTGGCTATTTCCCACCAAAAAAGTTATAAGGTTGGCTATTGTATTAGTACTTTTTTCCATCTCTTTCTTCATATTTATTGTACGTATTTAACTAGGAATGCATATATAGCTAGGCTCTTGCATGAGAGCTCACTCCCCTTACTTTTTCACATCTTTGTCCTCCACATAGGCCCTATATAAATGGAAGGAGGGAGTACAACTATGAGCACTGCATACTCTAGTACAGATGTTGTCAGTACTCCACTAGTACTATTGGACAGTGAGCTTAAAAAAGTTACTATTGGACTGGCTATACGTGGCGAAATCCTAGTAGGAAGAGCATGCGCGAGAACAAGCACATTCACGTGGTTGAAAACAAATTGGAAACCATCTCGAGTACAAATCTAGGAGTACGTCCGAATCTAACAATATTGATTGGGCGTTGTTGAATGTTGCTACTTTTTTTATCAAAGTAGAGATACTTTGACTACATATAAAACTTATATGTAAACTAGAAAGGATAGTAGGGAGTATATTGTAAGTTCAAAAACGAAACGAACATTGAATACCCTTTATATATGATTTGCGGATGCTATGATCACCGGTTCAAAATTTTTAATCCGCCTTAGGTATCACACATGCCCCCACTCGTTCTCTCTCAATTTCATCTTGGGGTCCGGAGATCGATTGAAAGAGGACTAGGGTGGGTACAATACGTGCGTTTCGCTTATGAACGTACAATATACTCCCTCTGATCCCCACAGACCCCCCCCCCCCGTGGGTCATTTCTCTCATAGAAATAGACCAAACCTTTATCTCCTTGCACGACACGCAATTGATCTCTGAACATCAATCGATCTCGTCAACATGTGTCAGGGCATGAACCGAATGGGATGTCAAAACTAAGACGCGAAGTGACACGCAGTGGAGGCGAAGTGAAACTTCAAACGAACCGTTTGTTTGTATGCATGTCGGACAAATTACAAATAAACATTGGAAATACAAGCATGGTCTAGGACCACATGCGAATGATACTCGGCGGAATGTTCAAATGAGGCATGCGGGAGGATGGACTCGACCGTCGGGCGATATGATCGATGGAGAAGAGGGTTGGAGAGGAATGAGAAATAAGCAAACGTCACATTATTATACTTGAACAACTCAAATAAACAATAAGTTGTCTCGCTTGGCCTACATAGTGAAAGGCCTAATGCGCAACACGGAGCACTGACGCTCGAATATGGTCGGGAAAACAGGGAAAGCGACATGTGGGGCACACCTGTCGGGACGACTTAGCACAAACTAGTCCAATGGAGGAGCTGGCCCACGACCTCCTCGCCACCGGCAACCGTTCATGTGGGTCGTGGGGGCCAACAATGTGGCGCAGGTCCAGCATTGCCTCTGGACACGGCGACCACGGTGAGTGACATGCTCATCGTCGCTAGACACGATCGTCTTGCTTTTTCAATGACATGCATCGATCACATGTGAGGAAAGGGCATCTCAAACGTTGCCACGACGGTAGCTGACTACCCTGGCACACGAAAAACCTCTGTCCCTCGCGTCGTCGTGCGTTGTGTTCCCAACTGGCGCCAGCTGCCCGCATTCATGTCGTCTGTCCATATGCCATCGTTAAGAGGCTCGGTGCCCGAGGAACCAACTCCGGCGACTTAATGATGCACCAGGACGCTTGGCCTCACCGAAATGCGCTACTTAAAGCGGCAACGCCCAGCTAACCTCCACACCGTAGCACATCGTCCTCCTACCTGGCACCACATCCGCCATGACCGCAAGCGCGAACGCTCTGCGGGAGAGCTTGTCTTCAAGGATGGAGCTCGAGGTCGCCGCCCTCGCTCAAGTCGCCGCACAAGCGGTGGCCACCTTGGCGGCCGACGACGGGAGCACTGTCAGCCACGCGTCCTACTTGCCGTCGTCCAACGTCCGGCACCGCCGAGGTCGGGGACTCCTCCGAGGATGAGTGGGGCATGGGAGGCGGCAGGGCATGGTGTGCCAACTGGTCGGTCTGTCTCCCGTGTTCTACTTTTCCTTGTCGTAGACCGCACCTTCACTTCACGGGTCTTGAACCCCGCCCCCGTACATGAAGATCATAGATGGAGGACGTCGGTCGCCGCCGTAGAATAGGTTTAGGGTTGGGTTTCTTTTATTTTTCTGTCCTATAAAAGTTTGAAATGTAATGAAAATCTGCCGTGTTTGCATTAATCTCGGCCGGTGTATATGAACTTTCACAATAATATAGTATATTGTTGTGGCACCCCGATCCGCATGGAGCAGGGGGCCTTCGCACGTCAGCCCAGGATAACACCTGACACACGACAGGTCCATAATACAACATTCCAGGTGCAAGAATATTCATCAAATACATGTATAGAAGATTACATCGTTGATGAATACAATTATTTGGCATAGCCCTAAGGTCTATTTAAATGGCGGCGGAAGTCTTGGTTTGGCGGCTCAACAACTCTGGCTGGGCTCCACAACTCACAGGACTGGCAAGGTTACGGCCTAGTACGACGGGTCAAGCGAACACTTCGGGCTCGACCTACAAAACTGGCATGACACGCCAGGTCAGTACATTGAATGTACTTGCAAGACAACCAAGTACATAGCACCCAAACAAACAGAAGACAAAGCAAGAACAAAGTGCATGCAACAACCTATCTCATATAAATTACTAACTATGGCATGGTAAAGATCAACTAAGCATGAACATCATAGCATCTACTAACATGGTAATCACATGGCATATAAAAACATGCTTCTAACATGGCAATATCAAAACATAGCATATCCTCTCCATCATGGCATAATTTAACACATCTATGAAAGCATGGCATGGCATCAAGAAACTATGCTGAAAATAAACTACCGATCATATTCAATGCAGACATAACATGTTAACTTTATGCAGCCATCTTCTGTTCTGCCATGGTTCTTTAAATGCAAATAACAACATATTACTCATGCAATGCAACCAAACTTGTGCACTGAGTCCCTCGGACTCTCTTACCAACGAGTTGCCTTGTATCCAAATGGTGATCTTTTCGGTAATCACAACCATGACCAACACTTGGTCTCAAACAGTGATCTTTTCGGCGATCACAACCACGACCAACACTTGGTCTCCAACACTCACCGAGACCTCGTCTCGTGATCATATCAAAACATTGCCTCACTTCTCATGACTATCTCATAGTCCAAATCACCACATTCTTGTTATCACATTAATTTACTTAATTATTTCAGGTTTATCCTCCATTTCGACCAAGACCCGATAGTGTGACCTACTATGAACTGTGTTGGTATTGATAAACTTTATAAACACTCTGTAGAGGTAGCGCACTGTACCCACACCACGAAACCCATGGCCTCGTCATCCCATTCGGGTGGACCAATGGCATTCGGATGAAACCGACCTACTACCATGACACTCTCCCGGTCACTCCCACTCACTCCCCACTGGGCTAGTCCTGGGTGGCCCCGTGTCTACCAAAGACACCAACGGCCACCGTCGTGGACAAACATAGACGTCCCAAACGGGGACCTGAGCTCAAAACCAAATCCGGGCACACAAGGCTTATGTCCGCCTGCCTGATCAGGGTAGCGCGCGCCCATAACCTTCCCTCTTTGGACTCACCGGCGAGAGGCACGACAATAGATCACATTAAGGCCTTCCCATAAAGGCAAAATGTGGTTGCATTGAAAAAAAGTTCGGTTTGGTGGCACTATGACTCGATCCCATCGATGACGGGGGAGGTTTGTCATTATTAAGTCATCTTATTAACTTCTCCATCATCATGAGCATATTTAACATGAATGCAACAATGACCATGCAGCGTACAAATGCATGGACAAAATATCGAACTTCTCAAGTGCACAACTATAGCATAAAGAACATGACAATACCAAGTACTAGCATATCAACAGTGCATTACAATCATCATAGCCATCATAATAGCCACTAAGAATCCAAAGGCACATGTCATCCACATAATCATCCAAATATAAGTCCTAAAACTCCAAGCATGGCAAAAGATATCATGAAAACATAAGCATGCATGATAATCATTAACAGAATAACTGCAGACGAAAATGGTAAGGAGCAACTGTAACTACACACACGAGGTGCAAGAAAAGTCAACATGCAAGTTCGGGGCTCATGATAAGAGGTTGGCTTGCCTGGAGTTGATAAATACTCCGGGAAGAAGTGTGAAACGATCGTGGAACGATTTGACGGAGAACGGTTCCCTCTTAAAGGGGTTGAATTAGAGCAAGGGAAAAATGGGCATTTTCAGAATGCGCAAACATCAAGAAAATAGTCCCATCAAAAAGAGCTCGACAAACAGAGAACGTGAGCGCTGGAATCACCTCATTCGGAGTTACGGGTAAAAAGATACGGACGTTTAAAGCTCAGGGACTAGTCTATAAAAAATCTTCTACAAACAGGTCCCTGGTAGTTTAAACAGAACGTGTCTTTTCCGAGAATACGTTTTCCAGAGAGGAAAATGTATTTTCGGCCGAAGAAGAGAAATAATACACTTTCGGTTATTGAAAGCGCATTTCCCTAGAATACGCTTTCGCATGGTGAAAGCGGCTTCGCGGCTCGGGGCGCGTCCACTTATCCGATGTGGCCAGCGGGGCCACGCCCCATGGTCGCCAATAGATGGGGTCGCGCGGGAAGGGACCCGCCTGGCCCTGGCTTCTTCAACCTCCTGCTCGGGATCGAACTAGGCCGAGGGAGGCATCCGCCCCGACGGCAATCACCGGCGATTCCGGCCACCGCTCGCGGTGTGCGACCTACCCAGATGACCAGGGGAGGGAGGCGCATCCAAAGGTGGTACGCTACCACCGACGAGCGTCGGACAGAGAGCAGCAGGGCCTGCGGCGGAGAGGGGGTTTGGTCGCCGGCGAGGTAGGTGCTCTGGTGTGGGAAACGGACGGGCGAGGGGTCGGGAAGGGTCGCCGGAGAGTGGCGCATCTAGTGGAGGGCGCAGACGGGGTAGGGGATGGCTGGAGAGAGGGGGCTGGGCGCGGAGCAGAGAGGCGGGCTCGTCGGAAATCCGAGTGCTCTGGCAAGGGATTCGGTCGCGCTCGTGCACTGGAGTGCTCTAGAGGGAGGGGGAAAGGGTTTGAGAGAGATGGCTTGCTCGGGGAGGGTCGCGGACGGCTATTTATAGCCAGGAGAGCACCTGAGCCGGGCACCACCGAGCGCATCCGGCCACGGCTCTGCTGGTCGCAGCAGTCACGGGGGGGCACGGGATGGTGACGAGGAGGGTGCGGACGAGTGCCAGAGGCTCGCGGAGACGAGCGGCGCTCGGGGACGAAAGGAGGAAGAGGACACTGGCGAGGAAGGAGACGATGCACAGGAGAGCACTGTTTCAGTCATTGGCACGGCTCGCCGGAGAAGAAAACGAAGGGGGCGAGCGGTCCCTTGGGAAGAGGACACCGACTGGGAACTGTAGGACATTAATGGCGAGGCCAGAGCCGGTCGGAGCTGCGTTGCCCACGAGAACAGTGGCTAGACCATCGTTTTGGGCTGGTTACACTCGTGGTCACCACGGACAAGGCGTGCTCCGGAGTTTTTACTGATGCCAGCTCACGTCTACTGCGTAGTCCGTCGAAGATAGATTGTTATTTGGTAAAGAAACGGGCAGAGACAAATTGATATGAGTAAACCAAGCTCCACAAGTTTGTTGTTGCAAACTTGGCCACACTCTAGGGAGTAAACCAGAGAGGGTAAAAGGTAAATTTGTTATCTGGGAGGCTTAGGGTAGAAAGGACTACGGTCCTGGTAATTATGAGGTCATTTGGTCCACTATTTACCATAGTTGTTGTACAACTACCAGATCTGGTCCAGAAGCTAAATGATGAACCAGCACTCACTATGAGTGTTGGATAGGGCTAAAACTTGGAAAAGCCTGATGATTTGATCATAGGTAGATGTTGCAAAAATATTATACCAAATGAACTTGCCAAAATGGTACTTGTTTCACAAACATCTCCTTTGTCCCGAAACTTGAGAAAATTCCTCAGGGCAAATGGCTAACTGAAATGAGACAAAGTTTTGTGGAGATAGATCATATGGATAGAAGAAGGTCTAGAAAAAGTTTCAGCCATAATGGAGCAAGATAAAATACACTTGCTTCACAAACTAAAATTTTTGACAGAAACCAAGAATTGCTCCTGTGCTCACATAGTTCAATGAAATGAACTGAATTTAGGTGGAGGCTAATGATTTGAGATACTTGAGAGGATGGAAAAGTTTCATCCCATTTGGAAACTCTATGAAGGTACTTCCTTCACAAAGTTGTGTTCTTGTCAAAAACTTTCAAAAAAATGCACAGGGAGCTAGGGTGAATGGATTGAGCTCAAATTTGGCATCCATGGGTTATTTATCTATGTTAATCCCCCTGCCAAATTGCAGCTCAATTGTAATTAGGAATAAAGCACTTCATTTGCAAAATTTCAGAGAAGGCGGAAACTTGCATTGGATCATGTGCCCAATTTTTGATCTGTGGAACATGAGATAAGGACGGAACTAGTGATTATATAGCAAGGACAAGCTCCACAATTTATGTGGAAATTTCCTCTGGTATAAAAATAGTAGTTCCTTTGGAAAATGGCAGAAATGCAATATTGGCATTAAATAGAAAAAGGCAATTTTCCTTATTTAAGTATGGCCAATATATTTGCCAGAGCTTGGATTAGGCATAAGTATCAACTCCACCAATTTTCATGAATTTAGGAGATGGCTAGCTATGCCTTTGGATTTTATTCCTCAGAAAGGCAAGAAAAGGAATAAATCACAATTCAAAAATATTGCATGGGACTTAGCAATATTTTTGCACATCCAAGGATCAGAAAGATAGGAGGATCTCTGGGAACAATTGGGAGGATCAACAGATAAAGGAAAATGATGGCTCCTTTGTAATCTCAAATGCCACATTCAAATTCCAAAAATTTGGGATTAGGGTTTGAGAGGGTTGACATGATGCAAATGAGGTCTTGCCCACTGACAAATACATGAGAATGGTTTTTGAAAGGTTGAAAATGACAAGAATTGTCAGAGTCATCCAGCAAACTCAGGAGAAATTTTTGAAAAATGAGTGCCAGGAAGGAATAACAGCACAAAGATAACCCAATTTTGGGGCTGTTACAATTGTAGGAGTATTAGCAAGATACCCATGCGTTGCACGGAAGATCAAGATCTTGTGGGAGAAAAGGATGAACAAGAGAAGGCCTTATCTGCAAATGCACATTCACGCATTTCACATCTTTCTACATCTACGGGAACCTACAAAAGGGTTAATGTAAATTGCCTCTCTCTCCTCCCTTGATTTTCATGGTGGTGGGCCCCTCCCTCCCCCCAATCTAGAATCAACAGCTCACACGTTTCACATTATGTTAATTACGTAAGTGGGACTACGTAGGTGTAGCATTACTCGTCCTAAAAAACCCAACTAAGCCAACCTCCCAGCATATCGTGTGGGAAAAGACCCGGCCACGCCGTTTTAGTCGGGTTACCGGATTACTAGTAGTAGTATCGATGGATCGCGCAAAGCAACAAGTTTTTTTGAGGGGCGAAGCACCTAGTTTAAAAGGAAAAAAGGCGGTACACTCACAGCACCCCTGTCGCGGTCGCATTGCACCCCACACACGTTCGGTCCTGCACACGGCTCACCCAAACGGAACGCGCTTCGGCTTGCCTCTTCATTGACACATGGGACTGCACTTGGAGAAACCGACAATGTGCCAAACTCCC